>NW_015172630.1:77656-108081 GCF_001447785.1 Gekko japonicus | reverse complement strand
TAAGCTCTTGTCTGGAGGGAAAATGCAATAACAGTAGTGCCACTTTGTTCAAAAAAATTTCATTGTAGTGTACTGTGCATGTGTGTTTAAATGTTTTAAAGCTGCCTTTCCACCCAACTTAGGGTTCCAAAGGGCAAGAACAATAAAAACATTAATGCAAGCAGTTAAAAACAGTTTCAACAAACCAGACACATGAATTGGGAGTTGGGAAACTAATATTATGTATTATTTGTATTTTACACTATGAGCTGGGATAGGCATTGTTAGAGCAAGTTTACTACCACACGTAACTGTTTCCTATAGAAGAAGCCATTTTGGTGGGATTCAGTGTTCTAGCGTTTTGAGGTAGCCTTTGAAATGCTCATGATGACAAATGGCAGCAACTATTACATACTTGAGAAACCCAAAGTTCCAAGAAGGAATCATGATATACCTGTTGTACCCATGAAAGCAAAGTGAAAAGTTTTAAACACAACTGAGGACCGGCAGCGTCTCTTTCAACAAGTGTTTACCTGCTTCGTCAACCAGGGATGACCTTTCTCACTAGAAGCTAGCCAGTACCCAGTCCACATGGAAGGACTATGTTGCTATAATGGAGATAAGTCTACACAGTAACTGCAGACCGTGTGTTTTGTTGTTTACAAACATAAGGTACATGGAAGAAATTTTTGGCAGCTAGTGCCCAACCACCTTTTCGTTGGAATTGTCCTCGAGATCTTCTAAAAGTGATGGCAAATCTTTGTTGATTGGCTTTGTGTGGTACCCCTCTTTTACGAGCTAGGTTTAGTACTCAAAAGGCGTTTCTGATTTAGTTTGTATTGGGATGAGAGGGGCTGCAATTTGAATAAAAGTATCATTTTTCTTAGATCTGTAGAGAAGTGAAGGTATATACAAAGAATGCATTTTTGCTACCTATGGAAGCCGCATGATTTATAGAAAGTAAACCGTGTTCGTTTGTTCCTTCCATTTAGCGGTGTGCAACATTATTAAAAGTGAGTGACAAATCACTGTCCGTAGAACTGGCAGTATTTCCATTTTCCTTATATGGTCAGATTAGTATTTGCCTTTGGCCTGCTTAACAGTATTTTTGCTTACAAATATTAAGTCCATTATATGAACTGTGTTTAATTATTAGCCAAATAGCAACAGGAAAATAGGCTGAGGTTTAGGAACAAGACAGGTAGAGAGGTGAATGCTAAATAGTAATCCTAAAGCTGGTTCTGACATTGATATGATTCATTTTATTGTCTATGTTCGCACTTGGAAACTGGCTGAGATTTAAGAGGACAGCCTGTCATATCTTTGCAGAAGGATATGATCAGGTGATGTTTGAACCGGAAGTTGTAATGCAGTGAACGCCCTGATTCTGAATAACCAGGAAATGAATCATGAGTAATGTCAACCTTGTATTACCATCTCATTCCCCCAAGTTATTCATTTGGAGTTTAATGATTACCATTTTCATGGAACTGATGAAGATTGACATGTAGATCGTAGAGAATCTCACAATTTACCTTTATTTTAGCATGTCCCATTAATCATTTGTGTATGGCAAGGTAGGGAAAACGACATGAAATGCTCTTTATGCTGAACAAATATGTATGTGCATTAGGAAAGTACTCTTTTGTTTTAAAGGGGAAGCTAAGATAAATGTGGAACATAATAGAAAATTGTCTTTATAATTTGAATCAATCATGCTACAATATGTACTCCTCATAACATCAACCACATCTCTGTTGTAATGATCTAAGACTGGTTGTGAGCAGTGTTCCCTCTAAGATGAGTTAGTGTGAGCTAGCTCACAGTTTTTTAGCCTCCGGCTCACACATGTTTGTCT
This sequence comes from Gekko japonicus, assembly GCF_001447785.1. Taxonomy (NCBI): domain Eukaryota; kingdom Metazoa; phylum Chordata; class Lepidosauria; order Squamata; family Gekkonidae; genus Gekko; species Gekko japonicus. The sequence continues at coordinate 106,244 of NW_015172630.1, read as the reverse complement.
CAGCTCAGGAAGGAGGGCTCCAGAGCAAACTAATTTATGTGGCAGTCAAATTGCTCGCTCACAACTTTAATGCCCGTAGCTCACAAAGTAGAATTTTTGCTCACAGGACTCCACAGCTTAGAGGGAACATTGGTTGTGAGCTGTTATGAACTCTGGGAGAGTGGGAGGCAGGGTGGATTTGATTTAAGTCAGTAAGACTAGATTTAAATCACGGTTTTCTACATAAAGACATTCTTGCTGGTATAATCTTAATATTTACAACCAGATGAAGGTTTCATTTGTAGAATAACAACTTTTCAGATTAGTTTTACAGCTATATCAAAAAACTACTGATTTGGTTATACTATTAGAAACACATCATAGATAATTATGAAATTATTGCAAGGTGTGCTGTCTCCAGTTTAATAGGTTAATCATTCATATTTGCACAACTTTTCTGCTGTTCTTTGTTGGAAGGAGAAAAATAATCATGACCTTAATAATAACCATTTAAATTGTTTTATTTAACTAAAACAATAACATCATAGCATATGTATTCTTGTTTTTGCTTAAACATCCATGTTTGTTAACTCCATGTGGTGAAGAAAAATATCTTTAAAAAAACAACTCAGACTATCAGTCCGGTCAATTTTTTTAAAACTCCACCATAGCTCCTCCAGACACCACACCTCTCTACTTGAACTCCACCAGACACGAGCACCATCGTAACACCATGCTATTAGCTGCTTTGGATTAAACCCACAGTCAGGAAGAACTTTAAGCAGGAGATCAGATATGTAGCCTGCCATTAACTGTGAAAGTTCATACAAACCCAGAAGATGTTCAACTGGTCTGCCATCTTTTACAAATCTGACAACTGATAAATTTTCAGCACCACTTGCATCCCATCAGCTTACCCGCAGAGGAAATCCACTTCACTGGTTCTGTAAAGGGAAGCAATTTGTTCTACCACCATTGATCCAAGGATAGAGATTACTTCATTTTGAATCTCTGGGGATGTATAAGAAGCATAAGCGGGTATATTCGGAACGATTGCTTTGAGTTTTTCATCTTTCTTTATGGTATAAAGAAAGAGGGCCATGAACAGTCCATCAGGGCTAGTTTTCTCTTGTTCAGCTCTCTTACTAATTGATCCATGGCCCTCACTATCACGGAAAGACAGTTCATCTACAGCAGGGGTGGCCAAACTTGACTTGCTTAACGTAACAGCCACACAGAATAAATGTCAGATGTTTGAGAGCCACAAGACGTGAACAAATATTACACATGTTTTTATTGAAAAATATACAAATCTGCTTTTTATTAACATTAAATTAGACTGTGTGAAAGAGCCGCATGCGACTCCCGAGCTGCAGTTTGGCCACCCCTGATCTACTGCAAGGAACTTGATGGTTTCTGCAGTGCTCCTTACATGATACTGATTCCTCATGATCTGCTCTGTCCCCAACAGAGCATGAATTTCTTTTCCTTGTTCTGCCCGAGCCATTCGTTCGTCCCATTGTGACATTGCCAGCATGTGGGTTTTAGATGTGCAATGTCTACTGATTCCCTTCTTGGATTCTAAAGCAGTCTTCCAGTTACTGAAACCAGAAATTATAAATGTAACATCCCCTTCACCTTCCTTGGTAAACTTTCTGCAGGGAAAACAGAAGGCTTTGTCAGTTGAGACGGAGCATTCCAGCTAAGGACAACCATTGTACCGTCTGCTACTAAAATACCGCTCTCTGCTCCCAAATTTTGTTTTAGGGAAATTTGGTAGCCTAGGCTGTGAAGGATTTGTTGCGCCTAGAGCTGGAGGAGAGGTTGGCTCTCTTCTCTGTGCAGATGGAGGGGTCCAGAAGACGGCTGGGGTCCAGATCGTTTGTGTCCACTTTTAATTGCAAACCTGTCCATTTCCTGACAACAAATTATAGAAGCTGTTGGACTGTTGGCAAATGAGAACCCAACGTGCAAGCCAGAGTATACATTTTTCAAAAAAACGTTTCACTGAATCAATACAGAAGGAAGGGAGAATCGGTGGAAATAACCCGCCTCCCCACCAGTCTTATAGAAACAGATGTGTCATTCCTTTAATGCTGTGGAAAGACTTGCCAGCAAATGCATCACCTATTGACAGGGCCGGTGCCCAGCGTACCTACCTAGCCGCAAATAACTGATCTTCTTGCAGAATTAGTCAGAATAGTCAGGCTGGTAGTGGCTCTTCAGGGTCTCCAGTAGAGATCTAACTACTAAACAAACAAACAAAAAACCAAGACACGCGGAGTAAACTGCCTACTTTAGACTGGCAGTGGCTCTATAGTAGAGATCTAACTACTAAACAAACAAACCAAAAACCAAGACACACGGAGTAAACTGCCTACTTTAGGCTGGCAGTGGCTCTATCTGCATCGCCCACTGCCAGAGCTCTTTAACTGGCCCTGTATAAGCAAATAACCAAGGCAGCAGCAGTAAGGGGGGGTATCAATACAAGACCAGAAAACAATCAAGGCAGTACTAAACACCACTATACCTTTAATTTAAAAAAAAAAGGTAAAGGTTTCCTTGCTCGAAAGCCAGTCGAATCCGACTCTAGGGTTGCGGTGCTCATCTCCGTTTCAAAGCCAAAGAGCCAGCGCTGTCCGAAGACGTTTCCGTGGTCATGTGGCTGGCATGACTAAACACCAAGGCGCACGGAACACTGTTACCTTCCCACTGAAGTGGTACCTATTTATCTACTTGCAATTTCTTGCTTTCGAGCGGCTAGGTTGGCAGGAGCTGGAACTAGAGACGGGAGCTCACTCTGTCATGCGGCAAACTCGGTTCTCATACTGCTGAGCTACCGACCTTCCACAGGCTGCAGTTCAGCGTCTTAACCACTTGAGCCACTGCAGCTCCTACCACTATACCTAAAGCCAGTACTAAATACCATTAAACCCAATGCAAAGCACATACTAAATCACACACTAATTGATCTATATTCCTTTACCCTTAACACTCTAACCAAAGCACTTACTGTCATTAGCTTTCCAATTCCAATTAGAGATGCCCTGAACTGAAACAAGAGCCAGACCAGAAACAAGAACCAGGCAAGGCAATACACTAGGCCAGCAGAAGGCCTGGAGAAGGCCTAGCCTAGGGCAGGCAGCAGCCAGCAGAAGATCACCAACCTGCCCCAGACACCCACCCACTCCATCAGTAAAATATTTTTTTAAAAAAAAGTAAAATCAGAACACATCCCAACTTGGTGCCAGGAGCCAGAAACAAGAATCAGGCCAGAGGCAACAACAAGCCTCCCTCCCAGAAGTATAGCAACTTCCACAACAACTTCCACAAGAACTATAGCAACTTCCAGAGCAACAACAACAAAAACAACTTGATCGTACAGGCCTCACCACATAAACTCAATGGGGAAACATCTCCTCCTCCTCATGTAAACCGTTAAGCAGCTATCCCCCCACTAGGCCAGGAGGAGGCCTGGAGAAGGAGGCAGCAGCCACCAGGACTCATCTCTTGCTTGGGGGTTCTTTTTGAAAACTACCCCTCTTCCTCCATGCCCTTGGACTTCCTCTGTGGCTCCCCCTCCCAAGGCAGCTGTAAAGGAGAAGGAAAGCATGTTTGGGGAGGGGCATATTACACTCTGAATAAAACTTTGTTGGTCTCAAAGGTGCCACTGGACTCAAACTTTGTTCTGCAGCTTCAGACCAACATTTTTTTTTTAACCAGAACATTTTATTCGTATTCAACCATAAAGTATAACAACAAACAGCAAAAGTTACAGAAATCCACTTATCCTACCAATGCAATCAAATATACAATCAAAGAGAGGTTCCACGGAACAAAGCCATAAAGGTCATAGAAACATTAACCCAATAGCAACAACTTATACTTCGCATTGTAAATAGTTTTCCAGTCAAAATCATCAAAAGTGAGTTTTTCGATGATGGGATACCATTTCCCAACAGGACTAAGTATTTCACATTCATTTTGGTCTGTGGTGTTATAAATAGAAATGGTGTCATACAAAAAGTATCTCCAAACTTTATAAAGCCACACATTCACAGATGGAGGATCTTTATCCTTCCAGACCAACATGGCTGCTAGGGTTGCCAAGTCAGAAACTTACCAGAGCGGGGGACTACGGACATCGTCTGGAGTGTGCGCGCCACATCCACGTCACCCGTTCCCCGCCTGGCACAATGGGGGCAGGGCCATAGAGTTTTCCCTCGGATGGTCCTGGCCCCGCCCCCAGCGTGTCCGGCGTACCCACGTCACTTCCGGGTGACATGCACGTGGGGGTGGAGTTCCCCCCGGGACCCGATCTGCTGGCGGCGGGGAACGGGCCTCTGTGGCGGGGGTTTCCCCACCCCCCGGGGGGACTTGGTAAGCCTAGTGGCTGCCCACCTGAGCTAATTTTCTGTTCACTTTGATGTTCACGCAAAGGCCTCTTTCTTCCCGCCACCCCTATTGGAGATGTCAGAGGCTGTTTGTGATATGGGTTCTGGTTTCATTTCAGAACAGCGGTTTATCTTTTCCACTTGGCCACTCATCCAGAGTTTCAGGTGTTGGCTTGGATCTGACATGGGTCTCCTTGTGCTTCTCTCCAGCCGCTGCAGGGGCTTTTGTTCTCTGCCATTCTCGCTCCCACTGTCACTAGCACTGCCACACACATAAAGGTTCCTCATTAACTTTGCAAATGCAGAAGCGTTCACAATAGGCGAAGCGAGCACTGCAGGAGAGGAGAGCCTCTGCAGCAGCTGGAGTGAAATGCGAGGGGAACACAGTCACGGGTTCCCGTCCACTCTGTCTTAAACTTGTGGAGAGAACTAATTTTGCCGCCAACTTTTAGAAGGCATAGAAAGTTGCTTTATAAGAATCTACTTGCCTCGTTTAAATAGGAAAAGCAACTATTAATCCTTAAAATAAATGTACACTTCATATACATACACGCACACACGTTAGCCTAATGCAAAGCTTGCATGAAGATGTTTTGAAATTCTCCCTCCCTGGAAACCCTCTTGTTAATTTAAAAAAAGCCCTGTTTGTTTCAAAAGGTTTTTTTTTTTTTTTAATTGCCTGCATTCCTGTGTTCCCTTTCTATTTTCTTGCACAGAGCTTGCAAAATCCCACAATCCCACTTGGATTTGTTGTGACTCTCCTTTGAGAGCAGTATTTTAAAGCTTGCAATGCCAGTGGCACTGGGTTTTGCTGGGCATTCTGCACATTGAACTTCAGGGATTCTCTGGTTTGACTTTAGTCCTTCTTTTACTTGCATTGCCACTAGTGCTGGGCACTAGTACATTGCACTGTTCTGCTGGGCTTGCAACTCCCTCCCCACCCACTTGGAGTGCGATTCTGTGCTTCACATCAGACTTGTTGAGCTGACATTGCCACAATGGCACTAGGTGGAGAGCCAGTTTGGTGTAGTGGTTAAATGTGCAGACTCTAATCTGGGAGAATCGGGTTTGATTCCCCACTCCTCCACTTGCACCTGGCTGAATTTTTTTTTTAACCAGAACATTTTATTCGTATTCAACCATAAAGTATAACAGCAAACAGCAAAAGTTATAGAAATCCACTTATCCTACCAATGCAATCAAATATACAATCAAAGAGAGGTTCCACGGAACAAAGCCATAAAGGTCATAGAAACATTAACCCAATAGCAACAACTTATACTTCGCATTGTAAATAGTTTTCCAGTCAAAATCATCAAAAGTGAGTTTTTCGATGATGGGATACCATTTCCCAACAGGACTAAGTATTTCACATTCATTTTCGTCTGTGGTGTTATAAATAGAAATGGTGTCATACAAAAAGTATCTCCAAACTTTATAAAGCCACACATTCACAGATGGAGGATCTTTATCCTTCCAGACCAACATGGCTGCTAGGGTTGCCAAGTCAGAAACTTACCAGAGCGGGGGACTACGGACATCGTCTGGAGTGTGCGCGCCACATCCACGTCACCCGTTCCCCGCCTGGCACAATGGGGGCAGGGCCATAGAGTTTTCCCTCGGATGGTCCTGGCCCCGCCCCCAGCGTGTCCGGCGTACCCACGTCACTTCCGGGTGACATGCACGTGGGGGTGGAGTTCCCCCCGGGACCCGATCTGCTGGCGGCGGGGAACGGGCCTCTGTGGCGGGGGTTTCCCCACCCCCCGGGGGGACTTGGTAAGCCTAGTGGCTGCCCACCTGAGCTAATTTTCTGTTCACTTTGATGTTCACGCAAAGGCCTCTTTCTTCCCGCCACCCCTATTGGAGATGTCAGAGGCTGTTTGTGATATGGGTTCTGGTTTCATTTCAGAACAGCGGTTTATCTTTTCCACTTGGCCACTCATCCAGAGTTTCAGGTGTTGGCTTGGATCTGACATGGGTCTCCTTGTGCTTCTCTCCAGCCGCTGCAGGGGCTTTTGTTCTCTGCCATTCTCGCTCCCACTGTCACTAGCACTGCCACACACATAAAGGTTCCTCATTAACTTTGCAAATGCAGAAGCGTTCACAATAGGCGAAGCGAGCACTGCAGGAGAGGAGAGCCTCTGCAGCAGCTGGAGTGAAGACACCCACCTACCCCAACAGGAAAATTAAAAAACACTAAAATCAAAAAAAATGTGCCAACTTGGTGCCAGCAGAAGGCATAAAAAGATGCTTTATAAGAATCTACTTGCCTCGTTTAAATAGGAAAAGCAATTATTAATCCTTAAAATAAATGTACACTTCATATACATACACGCACACACGTTAGCCTAATGCAAAGCTTGCATGAAGATGTTTTGAAAGCTGGGACAATAAAATTGTGTGTGAATGTTTTCACTTACGCAATAGCTCAGACAACAGTTCAGTGCTGGCAGCATGTTGTGTATTATATTTCCACATTGCAGTGTCATAGCTGTATTATTTATCGAGTGATCTTAATGGAATAGCCTGTGTTGTCTGTGATGAAACGGTCCCTTGACTGTATGAATAGGGTCGTCGTAGAATGGTATTTGGCATAAATATCCAGGGCACCAGTTTACAATATTATTTTTAATGAGCGACAGGGGCCTGACTTCATGACTTTATCAGGGGCATACGTATGACTTGTGATATGAAATACATCCCAGCACTACATAAAAAGTTCAAATAATGAACCAGATACTCCTCTGGGCAGTATAATTTTTTTTATTGAAGCCTTTTTCAGTTAGCATGAGCTCAGTTTGCAGATAAAATGTCTACCAGAAGATCCTTTTCTATTAGTTATAGCACCTATATTTCCTGTCCATATTGCAAGGTTTCAGTTCAAACTGCACTGAAAGAAAGCAAGACTTAGTGAACAATTCTGAAGTTTTATATCACTTACTACAGAAATTACTCTTTCAGTTCATAAAGTAAGAGATTCCCCTTTCCCCATAAGGCTGGCTAGTAACCATGGGGGTTACGGTTATACTTTTTGATGAGGGCCACTTCACACAAGAGTTGTTCTTGCACAAATGTATGTCAGTGTAGGAAAAATCCAGTATACATTTATGTATACCGTCATGTGTGAAAATCACATGAGCTTCTGTTTCGCAAGATGTACTTCTGTTGTGAAGTCACAAATAGAAGGGGCTCCCAGTGGATCCGCACCCAGCAAAACAGAAGAGTATGTGATCTAAAGAGATGACCCACCAATGTATATTCATCCCCCACCCCACATAAACTGAGAGAACACTATGTCCACTGTCCATGACTACGTTATGCTAAAGCAAGCATTTTGGGCTGAGCCAAAACGCAGCAGGGGAAGGGAGTATTGTTCAAATCTGTGCAGGTTCTTTCTAGGTGGAATACAACATGATTGCCACCCCCCCCCCCCATTATGTTAGTTAGGTTTGCCTTTGCATAACTACATGCTTGATATTATTTATTTATTTAGAACATGTTTATGCCACCTCTCCAATAATCTGCCTGAGGCAGCTTACAAAATAAAAAGAAAGCATTACAAGACTGCCTGAGGCAGCTTACAAAATAAAAACAAAGCATTAAAAGGCATTAATTAGAACCCAGCATTTAAAAGAGAGCGAGAGAAAGTTCAAAATGCTGGTGAGCTGAGCGGATTTCTGTGGGACTAACTAGCCAGAGGCAGAATTTGAGCTCAAGCTGGAACCTGAAATTCAGCATGTGGAAAGTACTGCTTTATTGGTAAGGGCAGAAGACTTGGGCCTAGCCGGTCTTGAGGCTTAATATTGCTTGCCAGCTACAGGTGCCATTATTGTAAACCCTTGTTCCCTTCAGTGCCTGAAGGATGCTCTGTCACCTGAGCGTGCATAATCCCAGTTAGTTTCCTAGGCCTGTTATCAGGGCCCCTGTCCACAGAATTTAGCACAGAGCTTCGGGCTGCATGCCGGCTTCTGCATATGGTTCTGCTGTTCTGATCATGGCTGCTGGTTTGGGATGGTAGGGCTGGAAGACCGAACACGTTTAGAAGGAGGACACAATCTTAAGCAAAAACTATTTAATTCTTTCATTTGCGGAATGGCAGTGAGAACCTTAAAACCTCTAGAGCAACCTCTCTGCAAGCAAAAAAAGGCCTTATGCAGAACTGTGCAGAAGAAAGACTTTCAGGCAGTGATTTCGCTGCTTTGTAATGCATGCTAAACCTTGTATGACAGAATCCTTACAACTATAGAAATTAATGAAATGATGCCATACTGAACGAATGCTCTAAATAGTATTAAACATTTGGCACAGCAGATAGGTACATAAACCTCAGAGTTTAGTGCACCTTGTTTAACTGGAATTCGCATAAGAGTCAACAGACGTAGCATCCCAACAGACATTTTCTGGTGTCGTACCATCTTGCTTTGTATAATTTGGACCCCTGGTCCAAATAGGGGTCATTTTATACCCACAAATGAATGTGGTTACATTGTTTGTAAGACAAAGAAAGCCCTTATTCCTTAATGTGTAATTATCACACCTAAATTGGTGCTCTTCCAAATCCAAAATCCGTTTCTGTCTCTCTATTAAGGCGCACATTTATGTTTACATTTTTGGAGGCTATTTTTCTTACCACAAAGCACTGGAGGTGGCTTACTATATAACTTACATATAAAACAGCGGAATCCAAAATTCAGTCCGAGGGCTTACTTTGCAAGATTGCTTTGTGAAGGTGGTTTCCTTACATTTTGTCCACGCCATGGGTTGGATCCAGCCAGCTCTTTTACTGAATCGCACCCTGGTCCCCTCCATACTCATTTTGTAGACGAAACTCCTGTGATTCTTCAGTGTAGCCTTTTTTTAAGCAGCCTCCCTTTATTGCCAGCAAAAAAAGCTGGTTGGATCCAATCCATTTTTGTTTCTTTTTCTTTTTCTTATTTAGTACATGCAAGCAGAATAAAACAGGCAGGTGCAGCACCATATCAGATTGTTTTCACAATTAAGCTTTCATGTCTCTACATGCAAACTGCTGTATAAAGTAAAAGATGCTTCGTATGTTTTATTCATGATGTCTTCTAGCAAAGAAAAGAAAACAAGGAGTAGACGGATTTCTACCGACAACCCTTTTTTCCCAGCTGTGTTTTCTAAAATTTATATTCTAATGCAGTATCTTGCAAAGCAGAATGAGATTGTTGCGTAGTGTAATCTTAACTATTTTGGTAGGCTAAGTTAAAAATCAGCTGAAAACCTCTTGCCGTTGACTATATTTTTAGGCTGCCCTCTTCATTATGGCCTGACGAATTCAGAACCACTCGTCTCCAGTTTCTATAATAGCACTTATCTAGTGATCCTCTGCTGCAATCATTGGCTAGGGGTAAATCCTATACACATCCTCCTCTAAGGCAATATATAGAATCACAGAATCACAGAGTTGGAAGAGGCCATACAGGCCATCTAGTCCAACACCTCTGCTCCATGCAGGATCAGCCTAGAGCATCCCTGACAAGTGTTTGTCCAACTGCTGCTTAAAGATTGCCAGTGAGGGGGAGCTCACCACCTCCCAAGGTAGCTGACTCCACTGTTGCACAACTCTTACTGTAAAAACATTTTTCCTAATATCCAGCTGGTGCCTTCCCGCCCTTAATTTAAACCCATGATTGTGAGTCCTGTTGTCTGCTGTCAACAGGAACAGCTCCCTGCCTTCCTCTAAGTGACAGCCCTTCAGATACTTCAAGAGAGCAATCATGATCCCCCTCAATCTCCTTCTCCAGACAAAACATTCCCTAGTCCCTCAGCCTTTCCTCATAGGGCTTGGTCTCCAGACCCCTAATCATCCTCAGTGCTCTCCCCTGCACCTGCTCCATTCTGTCCACATCCTTTTTGAAGTGAGGCCTCCAGAACTGCACACAATACTCCAGGTGTGGTTTGACCAAGGCAGTGTACAGTGGGACTATGACATCTTGCGAATTGGATGTTATGCCTATCAGTGTTCCCTCTAAGCTGAGTTAGTGTGAGCTAGCTCACAGTTTTTTAGCCTCTGGCTCACCCATTTTTGTCTCCACTCAGGAAGGAGGGCTCCAGAGCAAACTAATTTATACAGCAGCCAAACTGCTCACTCACCAGTTTAATGCCAGAAGCTCACAAAGTGGAATTTTTGCTCACAAGACTCCACAGCTTAGAGGGAACATTGATGCCTATATATCTAATATGCTTAGTGCATGCAGGTACAAAAATGGGCAACATGCAAAAAAAAAAAAAATACAGGAATGGAGCCCAGGGGAAGGAACTCTTGATAGGCTCTGATGGATTTTCAGTCTCACTGCTGATTGTATGTGTGAGACTTACAGTACCAGTTCATCATGGGTTGCTGCACTCCTTCAGTTTCTGTCCAACTCCAAGACAATGTAAATGGAGACTGAACCTTTAGAACCAAGTATGATGTCTTATGTACAGTTCTGCTGTGGTGTTAAAGTAGTACCGATATGAAAGCAGAACCAGATAGTAGTTTTCAAATTGGCTGTGTAATCTTAATTCATTCCTAACAAAAACCAGCAGGAAATGGCTGACCAGTTTCTAGCACCTGCTAAAATCACAGGCAACAAGAAAACAGGAAAAAAGCTAAAAGCTGAAATAAAAACAGTAAGATCGGTAAAAGCCAGCTATCAACAATAAAAAGCAATAGATCAACACCACGTTATCTCATCTCACCTATCACCAATGGTCGTTGACACCTGGCAGAAGAATACACAGTGAAGCATGAGAGAAGAGGAGAGGATATTTTTCATATCTTCCCCCCTCACACACCCTGATGCCTTCATCATTGTCTTCAACATTTAGAAAGAGCCATTTTCTGGGTGAAGGAAAGCCTTTAGGGACAAACATCTGGTGCTAGGTGGCCCTTGGTTGATCGGTAGTGCAGTTTGAAGGCAGGGGCTATTTTCCTCAGAGCCATTACAGAACCTTTGAAGAGCTAGGGGTGAAACTAGAGGACTCTGAATGGGACATCTTACATGGTTGTCCCATTCCAAATGCTTTCATATAACGCTTCTTAACCTTATTATTTCTATCATATCTCAGTCCTCTCTTATTGCAAGCTGCCCTGGAGATGCGTTGTCAGACAGAAGGGCTGCATATAAATACTGAAAATAAAAGCATCAGCTGTAAAGCTTACTCAGCTATGGACGGCCAAAAAATGAGAGGGTTTCTAGAACAGGGAGCCCCAGCATGTGGGGCCATAATACCAAAAGCCTGCTCCTGCGTACAAATGCCACACAATGATGTTTAGCGAAGTTGAGCAAAATCGCCCCAGGCCATGTGTCTGGAAACAGGAAACCCACATACAGTGACAGGTTAATGCAGGTGGAATGGCATCTAGTCTCTGCCCTAGGTGTTTATCCCGCCCTTTCTCAGTGCGGCATGCAAACTTCTCCCTTTCCCTGTTGTGGACCGTGTGACAATGCAGTGCGACCTCATTTTTTATTGTTCTTAAAGGAGTTGATGTCCTTTGGACTATTGATGAAAGTTCCGGGAATCTGGGCCCTCTCACATTCTACCGTTGGTTGTTAGCTTTTGATGATGGTGGCAGCCCCCAAAAGCCTGGTGGAAGAGCTCTGTTTTACAGGCCCCGCGGAACTGTAGTTGTGTGACTTCCGCTCTAAAGTTCCAGTGCCTGCCGAGTACCTTTTTCTAGGTACTCAATCTGCTCTGCCTATCATCTGTTCTTCCAGCAACTGCCAAATCATAGGATAGAAGACTTTGCCTGCAGTAGAACCTGGCAACTGACGCAGTGCGGTTCCCCCATACAGCATGGACAAGAACACTGGCTATTTTCAGCTACATTAAGCCTGGACACAACTGGTTGTTTTCCCGTTTTTGTATATCGAATAAATGCTTTGAAGAGTTAGACAAACCTTGCACAATTTACCTTTTTATATAGCACAATGATGTTTTTTTTTTCTTTTTAATGTTAAAAATAACTACAGTCTTTTTAAGCGTTCTTCATTTACTCAGCAGTTAACAGAATGTAAGACATGTACTGGGTTGTTTTTCCCCCATTGTCCAACTAGTAGCCTGTATAACTTTAATTCTTCTCCATGTAGAGCTATTTGGCTTTTCAGTGTGTTGTCGAAGGCTTTTGCTATTGAAAATGCAAATTTAGATGTATGTTTGATTTCTCCAGCAAAAGGTGTATGAGGCACTTGGAATTTTATATGGATTATTGGTATATGAACCCCTAGCATAGTTCAATCACCTGGGCCACAGGCAAGAAGAGGGTCCCATCCTACCTCCCACAGTTTTGGTTTGCTAACATTGGAAGCAGCGCGCACTTGGCAAACGTGCTCAGAATATGCTTTGATATTTACAAACCAAAGTTGGATATTAATATGTTCTCCATCAAGAAGGCAGGAGCACGTTTGTGCCAGCTGAGGGCAAAGTCCATGGCTCAGATGCGATCCTGCAGTTAAGTGTTTGCTTCACCAATACAATCATATTGTCTTAAGGTTGGTGTTCTGTTTGTGATGGCTCCTCAGTCCACACAAGAGATCACAAGCAGCAGCTTGCGACTTTTCACCGCTTCTTCTCTTCAGTTGGAAGAAAGTGGGGGAGGGTTATAACTGTTCATCTCTGTTGAGCTGAAATTCTTGAACAGGGAAGCAGTTTTTAGCAAAAAGGCCAGGGCCTTTTCAGTGGCGGCTCCGCACTGGTTGAATGAGCTCCCAGATGACATCAGGGCCCTGCAGGACCTTTTACAGTTCCGCAGGGCCTGCAAGACGGAGCTCTTCCACCAGGCCCTTGATTAGGGAGCTGCCATCAATAAATGGAGGCCCTGGCCCCTATACCAACATCAGTAGTGGTATTAACACCACTATTACAGCCTGTCCAGACTATGAGGTTAGCTGATTATGGATTAATGTTGAGTGCTGCTAATGCCCGCCACCGGTTACGAATCTGCACTAGCACTTTATGCTATGTTTTCTGACCATTTTGTTGTGGTTTTATTGAATTTTGTGTTTCAGTTCAGTGTATTTTAGTAGGGTAGCCGCCCTGAGCCTGCCTTGGCAGGGAGGGCGGGATACAAATCAAAGAAATAAATACATAAAAGCCATCATGGTGGCATTTTTGTTGGGTTCTCGGTGAGGCCGTTGCTTCATGAATTACTTCTCTCCCCCCCCCCTTCTGCAGTCTGTCAAGGGACCACCAACAAGCTGACCCAGCTGGCCAGTGACGAGGAACACTACAAGAGCCTGAAGAGGATGTACGAGGGCTGTGAGGTCGTGCTCAGCAATCTGGAGATCACCTACATGGATCATTCACATAACCTCACTTTCTTGAAGGTCAGTAGGGATTACTCATATTGTTCTGGTCAGGGGTCATTTCCTCCAGGAGCGCACAGGAGCGGAGCTCCGGCAGTAAAGAGCCCAGGGGGCGGGCACATGCAACAAGCCCCACCCCCTGCTCCCAGCAGCCCTCGGTCAGAGCAAGAAGCAGCCAGGTAAGTTGCAGAGCTCCCCCCGGCTCAAAACAGTCCACTGGCACCTTTAAGACGAAATTTTATTCAGGTACAAGCTCTCCCTCCTCTGCAAGGAGAGATCTGCATGTTCCCAATAGTCCAGTGGAGCCTGAGCGGTGGGTGCTGCCTTCTGACACACTTCCCGTGATGTCCGTGGGTGTGACATATGCAAATCAGTTATGCTAATGTGTTATGCTAATGAGCTCCTGCACCTCTTTTTCTACGAAATGACCCCTGGTTCTGGTTCAGATGAAGAGGAGAAGAGGAATGCTCATTGTGGTCTCTGGAGACACCAATCCATACCTCGGTCAACAAGTCACTGTCTGGTGGATTGTTGTGTCAAGCGAGGTGGGGGCGCGTGGGACAGGAAAGCTTCGTGTCCCTGTCCCCCCTGCTGAATCTTAATGTCAAATATCGGTTGTCTGCCAAAGTTCCCTCTAATTTTTCCCCCTACTGAGCGGAGCAGTTCACCTTCTGAGCAGAACGTGACTGCTGAAATCTTCAAATGGGCAATGGGCAGTGCAAGACCCCACGTGGATGAGCGGAGCAGTTCACCTTCTGAGCAGAATGTGACTGCTGAAATCTTCAAATGAGCAATGGGCAGTGCAAGATCCCGCGTGGATCCAGACTGCTGCTGAGCGGGGTTTCCTGTGTTCAGCCGCTCACATGCACAGCTCAGAGGGAACACTGGTGCACCCTCTCTTTTTTTGGCCAAAGGGCTAACCGTTGGAAGGCTTGGATGCTGCAAACGTGGCTTAGGGATTCCTTTGGTGGTGGTTGTTCAGTTGCACAGTCGAGTCCGACTCTTTGCGACCCCATGGACCAGCTCCCGCCAGGCCTTCAGGTCTTCCGCTGTCCTCTGAAGTTTGCTCAATTTCATGTTCGTTGCATCGATGACACTGTCCAACCATCTCATCCTTTGCCGTCCCCGTCTTCTTTGACCTTCCATCTTTCCCAGCATCAGGGTCTTCTCCAGGGAGTACTCCCTTCTCATTTGGTGGCCAAAGTATTTGAGCTCCAGTTTCATTATCTGGCCTTCCAGGGAACAGTCAGGGTTGATTTCTTTGAGGATTGACTGATTTGATCTCCTTGCAGTCCAAGGGACTCTCAAGAGTCCCTTTGGTAGCAAAGAGCTAAATATATCCACACCTTTTTCCTACTTCTCACCAAGAAGAGATTGCAACTAGTGAGAATGGTTGTGTATCATACTTCCCACTGTAAGCATCCCTCTTCCAGAAATGTTGCACGTGTGCACTTTCCACCTTTCAGGTGAGTCCTGAAATTGTTTATCAAGGTGGTTGGGAGGCAGAAATTGTGGAAGTCTTCTCCAAGTGCTGAAGGAGAAGCAACACAATGCTCCTTCTAAGCTGTGGAGTCTTGTGAGCAAAAATTCTGCTTTGTGAGCTGCTGGCATTAAAGTTGTGAGCGAGCGATTTGGCTGCTGCCTAAATTAGTTTGCTCTGGAGCCCTCCTTTCTGAGCTAAGACAAGAATGTGTGAGCCAGAGGCTAAAAAACTATGAGCTAGCTCACACTAATTTAGCTTAGAGAGCACACTAAGTATGAAGGCATTGTTGGTTTATGCCCCTTACGCGACTGGAGTGAGAGGTTTTGGCAAATATTTTTTTCCCAGGCTTCAAAGCACGAGTGTTTGCCTAAATGAGAGTTAGGAAGAGACTGCTTCCCTATAGCAAAGGATTTTGCATCATCTGCAGATAATGATACCGTACGTAGGACTTGATACCAGGAATCTGGGTTCAACCCTACATTCAACATGGACTTAAATGGAACGATCCTGTTCGCTGTTCACTGTTTGTCAGTCTTATGTACTGCTCTGGAATGTTGAGCGTATGATTGACAAATTGAATGTCGGTAGTGGGATCCCTACCCCCAGCCCACTCCGACTCAGGCACAGGACCTCTGTCTTCGTTGGATTCAATTTCAGTGGGCTCAGTCTAAGCCAGCCCGCCACATCCTGAAGCGCCCGGTCCAGGTCCTGAGGGGTAGAGTCAGACTGACCGCCCAACAACAGATATAGCTGGGTGTCGTCTGCATATGGATGACACCCTAGCCTATGCCTCCAGGCAATCTGGGGGGCGCAAAATCTGTGGAGGCTTGGATAGACCCCACCGTTTCTTAATATACTTTGTCCTTTCCTTCCAGCTTTTCATTTGATCTGGGCTGCATGTTCTCTGCTTCAGCAGTCTAGAAACACTTGGCAGAGTTCTATAACACCTTAAAGAATAACACGTTGATTGTGGCTTAAACTTTTATAAGCAAGACTCTTATCTGATAAAGCAGGGCTTTGCTCATAGAAGTTGTAGGCACAGTAAGCGTGTCAAACCTCAAGACGCTGCAGGACTCTGCATAGTTTATATTTTAACTTTGTTTTTATAACAAAAACCGGGAATGGAATGTTAGGTCCCAAAACAGTTGGTATCATAAAACTCAAATATGCAAAAAAGTTGCATTCAGCTTACGCTCGAGATCATTAAAGAGCCAAGGTCACTTAAGAAACAAAATAAAAGACCAACATATTTTGCAGGAGACAGCATAGATTGAGATTTGCCCTCAGTAAGGAAAGCTTTATTAAGTAAGTAGGTTTATTAAGTAAACTTTGCTTAACACAAATGGCTTTGAATTTACATCTTAAAAGCTGTATTTGACAGCCAAGGTTTTCCCCAGTCTCCAACCCCAAAATACCAAGCACCTATGGTTGGATGTCTTCCAGTGTTCCAGCTCTGTGCAACTACTAAGCTCAGTGCACTAACCAAAGTAATAGCTACATCTTTATATATATTATTAGCCAACGTAAAGCGAGCAGAGAGACCTCTTAAAAGATTTCCTAACGCGAACTAAAAGAAAACCGGCTGACATTAGGTATCCTTGTGTCTTCCTTCTCCTTGACCAGAGCATACAAGAGGTGGGTGGCTATGTGCTGATAGCAATGAACATGGTGAAAAGTATTCCTCTGGAGAACCTCCGGATAATCCGAGGAAACACCTTACACGAGGGCGCTGCACTGGCAGTTTTGCTCAATTATGACCCCTCAAGAGGACTGGAAGAGCTGCCTCTGAGAAATTTGACAGGTGAGACTTGAAGCGATTGCAAGTATTGTTGCCCTTGAACTTACGGCAGAGCATGTGCCTCTGAAACCATTCTGCTTGAAAGTCTGGAGTTAAGCCAGTGCTCGGTGGTCTTGTGGTTGGGATATGGAAGGATCAACAGATCTGGACTAATATTCAGACATTTCGATCCTCAATTGATAAAATGCATTCTTACATACTTCTGAAGAGAATCAATACGATAATTTATTTATATAGCACTTTTAGCGTGTTCAAAGGGTGTCATACATTGTGACCGTTTCCAGGGGGTGAATCCTTTTAATGTAACTTCAGCCTACGAATTGTTACTTTTATGTGCCCCCCCACCCCCCGTGCACTGGGGATCCCAGCAAGAATAATTATTTGGGAAAGATAATTTAGATCGGTGGAGAGGCCGTCTGATCAGAAGTCTCTGAAATGAGGAGAGTAGCAGGGCAGGAAAGGGTTAAACCCCTTTCCACAGTGAAGTCGTTTGCATGAGGGCCACTATTGGACTTTTAACAATTGTAGGAAATCCTCATCACAGAACTCCTGGGTTTACATGGCCCTAGGGTTGCCAGATCCCCCAGTGGAGACGGGGTCCCCCCTTTGCCAGGTCCTGCCCCACCAGCCACCGATCAGCTGGCTGGCGGGGGGACTTACCTAGAGAAAGATTGCCTAGGAAGTGACATCATCAAACCAACAATGTCCAGGGGTCACTCTAGTATTTGAGTAAAACCTCTTTGGTAGAACAAGGACAGATCTGCACGTCCCCCCCCCCCATAGCTAGCAATCCAAAACAGCCCAGTGGAGCCTGAGCGGTGGGTGTTGCCTTCTGACACACTTCCGGTGATGTCAGGGGGCGTGGCATATGCAAATGAGTTATGCTAATGAGATATGCTAATAGGCTCCTGCACCTCTTTTTCTACGAAAGGACCCCTGCATGACCCTAAGTCTTTAGCTGCAGCAATTAACTACCTCTCCGTATATATTATGTAGTAGTTGTTTAGCAAGCAGTGCTTCTTTGTTTCTATCCAAATCATCCTTCCCAACCACTCTAACGGCAATACCACCCACCAGTCTGTGCTGACTTGAATTGTCTTGCATTCTCCACCGTCACTGGCATATTGTTATCAAATCAGTGCCTATTTAATTATTGGCTAGAAAATGAACCACCTTGTTTCTTAGTGTGTATTTTTTTAAAAAACTTCTTTTGGTAGAAATTCTACGTGGAAGCATAAAATTCAGCATTAATCCTTATCTATGCAACATGGACAATGTGCGGTGGGATGACATTGTACCTAAAGGAACTGACCTGACGTCTGCATTTACTGGGAGAACAGAAGACACCTTGGAGCTGTCAAAAACGATCAATAGAACTTGTAAGCATACATTGAATAAAAAATACGTACGATGTTGTGCAAGCCTACGGAAATATTGGGTTGGATCCCATGGTCCATCAGCCAAAGGCACTGAGGACTGTGGATTCTCCTGGCAGTGGTAGGGAGGAAAATGGAGGCAAAATTGTTCCCTCATGCCTCTTCTGTGAATGGAGAGAAGAGAAAGGAAGGGAGTGCTTTCTTCTCCTCCTTCCTTCCCACTGCAGTTTTCCAACCCAAGTGGGTATCACTCCATGCAGGTCCCATGACCATGCGAATAAGCTTTCCTGGGTAGGAAAGGACTGCTGGAGGAGGGGAAAGCCACGATCCTTGCGTGATCCCTGCACTAGATAGCAAATGTCTAGTCTTGATGGCAAACAGCCCTCCTGTCCAACAGGGGGAGCTGCAACAAAGACTTTATCTCACTTCTGTAAGGACCCAGATGCGCAGCTCCAGATTATCATGGAGCTATAATATCAACCCTAATTTTTGTAGCTGTCTCATTACAACCCAAATAACTGAAAATAGCCCTTGCATTGTTCATTGGATGATCCATCCTGTTGCATGTACTTGATTTACACTGTGTAATCCAGCCTGAGTCTCAGCAAGGAAGGTGGACTCTAAATAGCCAAATAATAATACAAGACACTATATACATCAATAGTAATCTATAAATAATAACACTAATGTAAGGACATGAGAAGAGCCCTGCTGGATCACACCACTGGTCCATCTAGTCCAGCATCCTGTCTCACACGGAGGCCAACCAGTTACTGTAGAGGGCCAGCAACAGGAAAATAGACAGTGTTTTTTCACTCGAGAATCATGCTTTCTTGGTAGAAAAAGATTTGTTTGAACATACATTTGGGCAGTGAAATTGGTTTTATTTATTTATTTATTTATTTATCCATCCATTCATTCATTCATCGATTTATACCCCGCCCTCCCCGCCAGATCATCCATGCACCAGAATTGGTAACTATGTGCCATGTTTCTACTGCCCTCACTCCTGTGCCTTTAACAGCAATCTGACATGCGGAAATTGAACAGCGGAAGCTTTTCCCACCGTTGCATACCAGAAAAGTTCTGGAGGACTTAAATTATATGTACGTGTCATGATCTGGCCTGTGCCAGTACGGCCTAGCCAGCTTAAGAGGCCTGGGTGGCAGTAGGAGGCGGCTAGGCCTACAACTCCCAGAAGGCATTGGGAGAGTCAGGAAAGATTCTAAGGGAGACCGTTTGAATCTGTTGGGAACAAAGTCTGGGGGAAGACAGTTTAAGACAGTTTCTGGCTGCTGGTTGATGGTAGCTGGAGTCTCTGAGTGAGAAGGGGAGAAGCCTCCGTCCTTTGCCTCCCTGCGGCTGGGTCTCGTGAGAGACAGGCCGGGCTGGGAGAAGGAGGAGCCTGAGTGAGTTAGGCAGGCTGGGACCTGATAGGAAAAGCCAACTAAGGCAGTTGCGTTAGTTTATTTTCATTTGACCTTTCCCCTTGTTATCCAGTTTACGCACCTTGCCCAATTTTCCTAATACACCCTGTTCTGTGTGATTTGGTTGGTGTCCGTCTGGGTCATTCACGCCTGTAACACTCGGTTAGCAAAGGCTTGGGAGCTACCCTGGGACTCCCGAGGGACCCGAAAGTCCAGGGTGGTGGCGACGAAACCCAAAGACCCCTCTGGGGGTCATGACAGTACGTAAAAACAGTAATGCCCTGACTCGGGTAGCCCAGGCTTGCCCAATCTCGTCAGATCTCCAAAAATAAGCAGGGTCAGCCCTGGCTAGTATTTGGATGGAAGACCTCCAAGGAAGACCAGGATTGTTATGCAAGGGCAGGCTAATGCTAAACCACCTCTGAACATCTCTTGCCTTGAAAGCCCTATGAGGTCATCAAGTCACAGCTGATTTATGGTGACAACAAAACTGTTTCATATTGTGTTAAACAATTAACCCTCAAATGTAGTGCTATCTTCTTGTTGTTCAGTCGCACAGTCGAGTCCGACTCTTCGCGACCCCATGGACCAGATCACGCCAGGCCCTCCTGTCTTCCACCATCCTCTGAAGTTTGCTCAATTTCATGTTCGTTGCATCGATGACACTGTCTAACCATCTCATCCTTTGCCGTCCCTGTCTTCTTTGACCTTCAATCTGTCCCAGCATCAGGGTCTTCTCCAGGGAGTGCTCCCTTCTCATTGGGTAGCCAAAGTATTTGAGCTTCAGTTTCATTATCTGGCCTTCCAGGGAACAGTCAGGGTTGATTTCTTTTGGGATTGACTGATTGGATCTTCTTGCAGTCCGAGGGACTCTCAAGAGTCTTCTCCAGCACCATAGTGCAAAAGAATCTATTCTTCGCTAGTCGTGACTTAAAGTAGCCAGAGAGATCAGGGAATTGTTAAAGGGAAAATAAACAATAACAACCGTGATATAATTACAAAACGTCAATTCAGTTTTCCAGTTGAACTGACTTTTTGTAATTATATCACGGTTGTTATTGTTTATTTTTAATCTGCTCGTGACTGGCAGGGACCTTCCAGTGCCACAGCACCTCCTGCTGCCACCTGAGAGTATTCGTTGAGTTATGATGCAATGTCTTCTGGAGGCCAAACCAAAAGATATGGCAATTGGTTGTGTTTTGGGGACTCTACCCATAGCTCAAAGATTCGAGACCCAGAATTCCAGACGGGAAGGATCTGTCTCCTAATTCTTTCTGATTGATTCCATTTCCCCCTTCCAAAAAATAAAAGTTGTAAAACAAGTTGTTAGTAAAGAGGCCTTTTATAAATGATCCCCCCTCTTCTTTCATAGGCCTCCCATGCCATCCCAGTTGCTCAGGATTCTGTTGGGGTCCAGGTCCAGAGAACTGCCAAAAATGTAAGTACATATACTACTTCGCTTGGGATAAAATATGCCAGATTTAAGATACAGTGTGACAGCGGGAGAGTAACTTGACATATCCTACTTGGGTTTTTTATACTTTATTGACCATACACTTGTTAAGATGGGTTTTAAATCCTCGCTGGATTGAGCTTCCCCTTGGCGCTGACCCATAGACCCCGCTTTGACATCATCAGTGGGACTGGAATAGGGTTGCCAGCCAGTGGCTGACATCAGGCAGGAGTCTGGGAGGGGGCGGAGGCATGGGGGCGCTGTCAGGTCGATGGTGTGACATCATTTCCGGAGCAACCAGGAAGTGACAACATGCTGCTCTGTAATGCAACGGAAACTCTAGTTTCTGCTGAATCCTAGAGCAGCTTGATGTCACTTCCGAGTTCGTCCCAGAAATGATGCCACTGCATCACCTCAAATGAAATGGATTGGCAACGTCAGCGAACAAATGAAATCGCCTTAAACACAATAAAACCACTGGCCCTCCCAAAAGCTGGGGCTCAGTGCATCTCTCTTAGTCAGTTTATACTCAATCTTCTTGTATAGACAATCAAGTCCATTTAAGAACATAAGAACATAAGAGATGCCAATGTTGGATCAGGCCAAAAGCCCATCCAGTCCAACACTCTGTATCACACAGTGGCCAAAAATACCAGGTGCCATCAGGAGGTCCACCAGTGGGGCCAGGACATTAGAAGCCCTCCCACTGTTGACCCCACCCCCAAGCACCAAGAAGACAGAGCATTACTCGCCCCATAGCCCCTATCTATACCTTGTGGCTAATAGCCACTGATGGACCTCTGCTCCATATGCTTATCTAATTCCCTTTTGGAGCCATCCATGCTTGTAGCCGCCACCACTTCCTGTGGCAGTGAATTCCAAGTGTTAATCACTCTTTGGGTGAAGAAGTACCCCACATTTCCCACCCCACATTACCTCTCCTCCCTTTGTTTTTAGAACTTAACTGAAGGACAGAAGCAATTTGTTTGGTATCCTCAAACAGTGTGTGATAGCTGAATAAATAAATATAAGGTGTTTTTTTTAAAGAACCTATACCTATTCAGTGAACTTTTGGAGCGATATGTATTTCTTCTTGGTTGCTACGTTTTCTACATGTTAGAAATTAATACTGGGGGGGGGAGGAATGTATGACATTGCAGCAGTGTTACATTTAATTCTTGGAATATTTCTTTTCCAGTAACGCGGACCATCTGTGCTCCCCAGTGCTCTGGCCGGTGCAAGGGGAGGGAGCCCAGTGACTGTTGCCACACCCAATGCGCTGCAGGATGCACAGGCCCTAGAGACAGTGACTGCTTGGTAAGGCCACAGAAACCCACCTAAGATTCTCTTTGTATGGCGCAGTCGAATCCAAGAAGGATTAAGACAGGGTTCCAGTGGGCTGGATCCAACCAGCTTCTCTGCTAGTGAAACTGGTGCCGGAAAAGGGCTATGCTGAGAATCACAGAACCTTGTTAAACTCGGCATCTCGTTTGCCATGGGAAGAGTGTATTGCTGTAGATGACTGGGAGGGGGGGTTTCCTGTGTCGTTCTGTGTGTGTGTGTGTGAGTGTGAGTGAGAGAGAGAGAGAGAGAGAGAGAGAGACTGGGAACGCTTTGCTATGCAGCTGTGTATAACTCTTTCTCAAGACGCCTCCCTGTCTCTGGGAAGACCGCACAACTGACCTTGGATGCTGTCTCTGCGTGCTCCACTAACATAGATAACCTAACGGGTGCCTCACAGGTGTGTGTGGGGGAAGTAGAGGAGCGCGAAAGCTTGGCGGGGGCTGTACGCTTGGACTGATTGGATGGGACACGGGGGGGGCTGGGTTGAACTCTGTATAACTGTGGGCCTTGGCGCCAAACCTTTAGTTCTGACACAAATAAGTCTTAGCTTGAATCATCTTTACTACTCAATAAACATATCTCTGCTGAGGGAGTGTCGTCGTGAGTAATTTTGTTCAAGAGTCTGACAGACCTTCATGTTCAGTGAGGATGTATTTAAAAAAAACAAACAAGGATGTTTTCATTTAAGTCTTTCCCACTTGATTTTACTGTAGCTTTACCTTCTGCCTTTTCCAGCTCATCAAAACTTTGTTTCTTTTACCTAATAATCCTATAGCTTTAAGCGCTCCTTTGGAAAGCCGATTGAAAACAAGTTAGTTCCCAATTTTTTTCCATAAGAAATAGCTACCGTATATCAAGATACTGCAAAGTAAAAGGTCATTCGCCCTTGTCGTAAAATCAGGCATTGGCTGCGTTCAGACATCAGGGTAGTGGTTTGTTTGAACTAGAGTTCATTATTTTGCTGTACCTTATCTATATCTCAGATCACAGTTTGTCCATCAATCTCAGAGAGGACCTTCCTCCTTTTCCAACTCAAAGCAAAATCCCCAGGTGCTGCCCCGAACTCCTTTTTGTTACTGGTCTGCTAGTAAAGCCTCTGCACGTGTGCAGTCCTGCTATTGGCCAGCTGCAGAAAATGGGAAGGAAATGGAGCATAGGACAGGGAGAAGCCTCGGGTGACCCAAGCCGCCGCCTCCTTCATAAGAACATAAGAACATAAGAGATGCCAATGTTGGATCAGGCCAAAGGCCCATCCAGTCCAACACTCTGTATCACACAGTGCCAGAAATACCAGGTGCCATCAGGAGGTCCACCAGTGGGGCCAGGACATTAGAAGCCCTCCCACTGTTGACCCCCCCCCCCAAGCACCAAGAAGACAGAGCATCACTTGCCCCAGAGCCCCTATCTATACCTTGTGGCTAATAGCCACTGATGGACCTCTGCTCCATATGCTTATCTAATTCCCTTTTGAAGCCGTCCATGCTTGTAGCCGCCACCACTTCCTGTGGCAGTGAATTCCATGTGTTAATCACTCTTTGGGTGAAGAAGTACCTCCTCTTATCCGTTCTAACCCGACCGCTCAGCAATTTCATGGAGTGCCCACGAGTTCTTGTATTGTGAGAAAGGGAGAAAAGTACCTCTTTCTCTACCTGCTCTTTCCCATGCATAATCTTATAAACCTCAATCATGTCACCCCTCAGTCATCGTTTCTCCAAGCTAAAGAGCCCTAAGTGCCTTAACCTTTCCTCATAGGGAAAGTGTTCCAACCCTTTTATCATTCGAGTTGTCTTTTTCTGCACTTTTTCCAAAGCTATAATGTAAGAGATCGGCCTGATCAAGTTTCTGAAGTTTGTTTCTTTTACCTAATAATCCTGTAGCTTTAAGCGCTCCTTTGGAAAGCCAATTGAAAACAAGTTAGTTCACAATTTTTTTCCATAAGAAATACTACCGTATATCAAGATACTACAAAGTAAAAGGTCATTCGCCCTTGTCGTAAAATCAGGCATTGGCTGCGTTCAGACATCAGGGTAGTGGTTTGTTTGAACTAGAGTTCATTATTTTGCTGTACCTTATCTATATCTCAGATCACAGTTTGTCCATCAATCTCAGTTAGTGTGGCACCTTCCTCCTTTTCCAACTCCAAGCAAAATCCCCAGGCGCTGTCCCGAACTCCTTTTTGTTACTGGGCTGCTAGTGAAGCCTCTGCACTTGTGCAGTCCTGCTATTGGCCAGCTGCAAAAAATGGGAAGGAAATGAAGCATAGGACGGGGAGAAGCCTCGGGTGACCCAAGCCGCCTCCTCCTTCCTTCTGGCTAAGGGGAGTCAGTTCCCTTCCCTGTCTAACTGATTCCCCAAATTCTTGAACTTTTTAACTCCGAAACAAAATGAGTCTCTAATAGAACCATCTTTTCTCTCTTGCCAAATGACTCCCTTGTAAATGCCCCCCAGGAGAGGCTGAAGTCCCTGAAGTACATTCCTGCTTGGCAAGTCATCGATGGGGGGGAGGGGGAGAAAAGAGAGGAAGGAGGGAGTGTGCTCACGACTAGGCACCATCAATAGCTGAATGCTGCAGGAGATGCAAGAATTGCTCTGTAGGTCTGTGATTGTATCAGTGAGGTTTACTGCTGAGTGTACATTCTTAGGAGTGTGTACTGGGCGAAGGGTGATGCTACTGAACAAACTGGAATTTTCTTCATTCGGATGTCTTGATGACAACAACCCCCATAGGATTGCACAGTTACTACAAACCATGGTTAACTGTGCAATCCTGTGTGCCTAGGAGGGCATGACTCTGCCTAGGACTCCATAGTTGGAATCCTGCTGTAGAGCAACCAACAACGAACCGCAGTTTGGACAGCCTTACACTGAGACATTTACACTAAACCAGAGTTTACTCAAACTGCGGTTTAAAAGTTGTGGTTTATCAACTTAACAAGCCGTACAACATAGAAAAACCCTTTTTTTTCTATCATGCCAAGTCTGATCCTCTTCTTGTTACTATCCAGCTGGAGATGCTACAGTGAAATCAGTAGACCTAATTCCAGTAAGATTTTAATATTGCATTTTTATATAATAAAGGTAGTGCTGACTATTTAATTTTTATGTTAGCTGCTCTGTATCTTGGTTCTCACCATCAACAAGATGAATAATGGGACATCTGTTTGTTTCTGTCTAACATTATTCTGAGCCAGGCTTCTATTCAGAATAAATCACAGTAAAAATCCTGGGCAAAATTGCTCCAGTCTAAACCCATTGATCAGACTGGAGTAACTTTGTAGAAGATTGCACTGCCACCTGGGAACGATGATAATACTGGATGATGCAAGACCCCTACTTACAATATACTTCTTTAAAGTACTTTTATATTTTTCGCAGATAAATAAGTTAAATGTGTGTCGCATGTTACGTAGCAGGGCGGAAAAATATGTATTATAACATCAGGACACAATAAGTTGTCCTAGGTGTTACAGAGGGAAGTAAAGAACTGGAAACACGGCTGCCTTTTTTAATGGAAACCACTCGTGTATCATAACATTTAGCTCTGACCCAAGAGCCCATGTGGTCTGGCTGATGGACCATTAAACTTGGACTTGGGACTCTGATCCTAACCATATGTATGTGAAGATAAGAGCCACTGGTTTCAGTGAAACATGCCCAAAGCAAGTGTACTTTAGGGTCAGGTCCTAGCTCAAGCATTAGACATAACTTTCCCTCCTGTAAAATAGGGATTATGACGATCTATGTTACTCTTCCATTGAGGCTGACTCTATGATGTAAACTATTATATAATGATGAACTCTTGGTCAGAAGTCCTTGGAGTCCAGTCTTCTAAAACCAGGTTTGGTACAATGAATGTTTCACAAGTTTGATTGGATGCAGATGCATAGCTGCTGTTGTCTGTTACTAGCGAGCACACAGCACAATCCCTTTTGCGTTGTTTACTTACAGGCTTGTCGCAATTTTTCGGATGATGCCACCTGCAAGGAATCTTGCCCACCTTTGCAAAAATATGATTCTTTTGAACATCAGATGACGAACAACCCAGATGGAAAATACAGCTTCGGAGCAACTTGTGTAAAGAAGTGCCCGCGTAAGTCTGAAAATTTTTTTGCTGAGCAATGCCTTTTAAGGGTAGACTAAAGGTCTTCCCAATCTGGGGTACCTCAAAATGCTTACTTGGAATTTGTGTCTTGTGGAGAGCCAGTTTGGTGTAGTGGCTAGGAGGGCAGACTCTAATCGGGGAGAACTGGGTTTGATTCCCCACTCCTCCACATGCAGCTACTGGTATGACCTTGGGTCGGTCACAGTTCTCTCAAAGCAGTTCTGTCAAGAGCAGTTCTCAAAAGAGCTCTCTCAGCCCCACCTACCTCACGGCGTCTGCTGTGGGGAGGGGAAGGGGAAGGAGATTGTAAGCCACTCTGAGACTCCCGAATGAAGGGCAGGGTATAAATTCAATCTCCTCCTCCTCTTCTTCTGATTAATGCATTTGCTCCTGATCCTGAAACATAGAAGAATTATCCACAGTTGGTGTCCATTGTATACAGGCCAGTCCCTTTGACAAAGAATTAATGGACACATGTCTGACCAGGGCTTTTTTTGTAGAAAAAGCCCAGCAGGAACTCATTAGCATAATAGGCCACACCCAACAGCCAAAACTTATTAGCATATTAGGCCACACCCTGACACCACAGCTCATTAGCATATTAGGCCGCAGCCCCATGTTGCCAGAAGTGTGGTCATCCAGCCACACCCACCTTTTGCTTCTTATTCTGTTTACCTTGTTTGCTGTCAAAACCCAAGGCCTTTTTTTTGTAGCAGGGACTCCTTTGCATGTTAGGCCACACACCCCTAATGTAGCCAATCCTAATGAGTTTCTGCTGTTGGGTGTGGCCTATTATGCTGGGTGTGGCCAACTCAGGAGCCAGCTGGAACTCCGTTCCTGGTCGTTCCTGCCTAAAAATAGCCCTGTGTCTGACATTAGAAACCACAGCATTCAAAAACCAGTGGGGGGGACATTTTAACCTTCCAGGACATTCAGTTGCTGACCTAAGAGTAGCAATTCTCTTACAAAGGAATTTCAAAGGGAAACAGGGTTCCCAGGTCCCTCCTGGCAGCTGGAGGGGGATGGGCGCTGGGCTTACCAGGAGCAGGGAGCTTCATCCAATGATTCAGCAACATGCCCCCGTGACTTCCAATGTGACCCAGAAGTGATGTAGGCATGTCGAGGGGACACTCTGGTTTTTGGGCAAAAACCATAGAGTTTTTGCCCAAAACCAAGAGTTATCACCCCCATGTGCCTACATCACTTCCGGGTCACAGTGAAGTCATGTAGGCATGTCACTAAAACATCAGATAAGTCCTGCCCACCAGCCAGCCAATTGGCAGTGGAGAGGTGGGGCCTGGCAGTGTAGGACCCCTGCCCCCACGAGGGGGTCTGGCAACCCTAAAGGGAGATTAGAAAGACAGAATGAAGAATTGCAACTGATAGTGAAGCTCAAGACAATGCATCCTCTGGAACTGAATCGAGACCTAGGTTTCCTGTCTCATTACTAATGCTGATATCTCCACGCCTACTACCCGTCTGCATATCACACCTAATCTAATCACGCCTGCTATTGTCATTCGACTGCTATTGCCATTCAGCATCTGAAATCACTTTCCAAAATATAGGACAGATGGACTCACATTCTAGCTGTATCTGAAAAAGTTAGTGACTCACAAAAGCTCATACTCTGCCACAAACTTTGTCAGTCTTTAAAGTGCTGCTGGACTCTTGCTCTTTTCTACTTTATACCTTTGCATGAGTGAATTTTCTTTGGTGTCCTGATTTCCAGTGTGCCTCCTGTTTTAATTCATAGAAGAAAAATGTGTCTCACCTTATAGGAGTTTGGGAATTTTTTTGTTAAGAAGAAGTGTACGGAAAACATATAGATTTTATTTTTACATTAAACTCCCAATATGCTAGAATATATTTCAGATATGTATTAGGTTGCAACTACTACCTCATCCATTCGGGACACCAG
>NW_015172630.1:19014-75820 GCF_001447785.1 Gekko japonicus | reverse complement strand
AAGCTACACTACCTCCTTACTTCTCGAGATTCGGAGATTATTGAATTGACTGCCAAGTTCTTTTATGGTCTTATAAAACGGAAAAACGTCCCTGATCATTCTAATTGAGTTCAATGAGTTAGTATAATTTAATTCAAGGTTTTGCGGTTGTGAAGCAAGCTACACTACCTCCTTACTTCTCGAGATTCGGAGATTATTGAATTGACTGCCAAGTTCTTTTATGGTCTTATAAAACGGAAAAATGTCCCTGATCATTCTAATTGAGTTCAATGAGTTAGTATAATTTAATTCAAGGTTTTGCGGTTGGGAAATTTTTTATCTTGCTATAATTTTAAGCTCATACAAATAGACATACCTTTGTAATGTTTCTAGAAGTTATCTATTTTTCACAAATTTTATAGGATTGTTTTACCCTATGGCAACTGTTTAATATTTTATGCCAATAAAGGTATTGTTTGTTTGTTTGTTTGTTTGCTGACGTGGTTGTGAATGGAATCTTGGGTTTGTATCTATATCCTGCTTTCCTGCCTTTGCAATTCAGTCCTAACAAAGAGTTTGAACCCAAAGCATCTCATATCTATAAATAAAACATTCGCTGCAAAAGTGCGTGTGGAGAGTGATTTGACTGGGAACCTGACAGATTGTTAGGACTCCCTTTTCTCCTACCGGAATCCCCCTCTCCAGCGAGAATGGGGAATGGTGATGGAGACGGCGGGGCAGGCACTAGCACCGGGTCTGAACCCGAGAACCTTGTGCCTGACCCTCAGAAGAAGAAAGCCACCAAGAGCACTGGTGCATGCCCCAAGAAGCAAGTCTTCTTCCAGCCCCCCGATCACTGGGATGATCCGGCCTGGTTGGGGGGCACCTCGAGATTCTGGGGAGCCCGGGGACAGAGTCAACGGGAGTGACGCAGAGTCTCGCACACCTTCCAGGATGACCCAGAGCTGGGCAAGATGCAAGAGAAATGGGAGGAGGATCACTCCGCTGAGAAGGCTCATTCCAGTTTATGTTCCGACTTAAAGGAGCTGAAGGAGGGGTTCCAATACCTGGTGAAGAATCTGCCCAAGTTAGTAAAAGAACTGATGGAAAAGGAAGAGTCTGAATCCTCCAAAGAAGAGGAATGAGGGGGTGGAGACGAGGCTAAGCAAGCCCCGCGACCGGCCCCGCTACCCCGCAAGGTCGGTATGGAGTGTGAGAGCCCCCAGGATGCCCTGGAAGCAACCTTTGATGGGAGTCCCGCCAAGTTAGCGTTCTTCACAATACAAGTGTGAAAGATGCTGCGAGAGTGGGGCCATAACCTTGCATCGGATGAGCAAAGAGTAGATTTTGTGGGCTCTCGTCTGTGAGACAGAGCTGCAGACTGGTTCGTCAGTCTATACAATGGGCGGCACCCGAGTGTCGACACGTTCATGCATGCCCTACGTCATCAATTCAAGGACCCCCCGGAATTGGAGAAAGCCTGAACCCAGTTGCAAGGGATATGCCAAGGTACTCATTCAGTCCAAGAGTATTCAGATGAGCTCAAGGCTACCACCGCCGAACTGCTGGGGTGGCCAGAAGAGGTCCTGATCGAGTTCTACCAAGCCAGCCTGAGTACCATCATCTTGGAGAAGGTGTTAGCCCAAGATAACCCCCTCACCGTAGCAGGGTAGATCCAGGTGGCGTGTGAAGTGGAGAATCGCCACAACCTAGTGAAGTTCTGTCAGCACAAGACGCCGATCCATGGCGTCTACCCCTTGCCTATAATTAAAGACTTATTGGTGGCCATCAGAGGGGTGAGAGGCAGAGGAATGCCCATGGGCAGGGATTGAGAGCACTGCCTGAAGAGGGGCCTGTGCCTGTGGTGTGGCAAGCCAGGTCACTTTGCAGTCAATTGCAACTGGACCTGGCCCAAAGACCGCAAAAGGCGCGAGGAACGGCACAAAGATTATCAAGAGAAGAAAGGGAAGCTGCCTGGGAAGAGACCCAAGTCACCTAGAGTGCTGCAGGCTGTTGAATTCCCCTCGTTGGGGACAACCTCATCCAGCAACGGCGATGAGCCTCAGGTACCTGCTGTGAAGTGCGCCAGCCAGCAGGTCCGTGATGCTCCAGCGCAAGAATCGGTGAGAACCTGCACATCACTGTTTTTTTGTGATTGTTACCATTTTGCACCCCGGGGCCGGAACCCAAGTGTGGGTGAGGGCCCTTATTGACTTTGGGTGTTCTTGAGACTTAATAAGCCCAACCTTAGTTATGGGTCTGGGGGCTGGAGTGCTGAAGTTGAAAGAACCGGTGGTTTTTATCCAGATGGATGGTACTACTATGCAGTCGTCTCAGTACCAAACAATCAAGTTACCGGTGGGTGTGTCTAGACATTGGGAGCAGAGGTCATTTATAGTACACCCCACCGCCCAGTTCCCTATGGTATTGGGCAACCCTTGGCTTGCAGCTCACGACCCTTACATACAGTGGAGCCAGGGGACGCTGAGTTTCTTAGACCCCTCTGTAAAGAGCATCAATGGAATCTGGCGTGGGGGGAAGAGCCCTGTCCTGTGCCAGAAAGGGTCTGTCTGATGCGTGAGGAATTAAACACTACTCCGCCCGAATATAGAGATTTGGAACGTCGAAGAGAGGGAGGCAGATGAGTTACCCCCTCACTGAAAAACTGACTGTGCCATAGAAATCTTACCCGGGCATAAAATGCCGAAAGTAAAGTTGTATGCTATGCGCCCCACCGAAAGGGAGGAGCTGCGCCGCTTCATTGACAAAAACCTCGAGCATGGTTTTATGCGGCCAGCTACCTCCCCTTTTGTGGCTCCCGTGTTATTTCAGAAAAAGAAAACGGGGGGCTGAGGTTGTGTCCCATCTACCGGGGTCTGAACGCTGTTTCCATGTCCAACGCCTACCCCTTGCCTATAATTAAAGACTTATTGGCTGAGGCTGCCAAAGGAAAAATATTTACCATGTTGGATTTAAGGGATGTCTATTTTCGGGTGCGAATACAGGAGGGGGACAAACATAAGACTGCCTTTAATACCCCACTGGGACAGTTTGAGTATTTGGTTATGCCATTTGGATTGGCTGGAGCCCCGGTTGTGTTCATGAACCTAATCAACTAAGTGTTGCACAAACACCTGTTCAAAGGGGTGGTGGTGTATCTTGATGACCTGATTATTTTACATAGGGGCCAATATGGCAAGTTGCACCCCCTTGCTTATGTTTCTAAAAAAAATTCGGGGGTGGAGCGAAACTGGGCCGTGTGGGACAAGGAGGCTGCAGCAGTGAAACTGGTGCTAACTACATGGTGGCACTGGCTGGAGGGGGCGAGGGTACCGTTTGAAGTATGGACATACCATAAAAATTTAAAATCGCTAAGAGCACCCCGCTGCCTGAACGCCAAGCAGCTCTGATGGGCAGAATGTTTTTCTAAGTTTCAGTTCACCATAAAGTACCTCCCAGGGAAAGCCAACTTTCTTGCTGATGCCCTCTCGCTCCTCCCACAACACATCAGTCAGCATGATGAGGTCACAAACACTATGTTTTCTCCCGCCCAATTGGGAGGAGCTGTGCTAACACATAGCCAGGTGAAAGCGGGGAGGGAGACGGAACTGAGTAGTTGGGTGGAAAAGCTGAAATCAGCGCTCCCCCCCCCCCCCCGTGAAACGGAGGAGGTGGAAAAGGAGGGGCTATGGCAGTAGGACGATGGGAGTTGGTGCAAAGGTGACAAGACCTACGTACCAAAGCGCTGAGAGGAGAGATTTTCTCTCAAAGCCATGATAATAAAATGTTCAGGAGGTGGAAAAGGAGGGGCTATGGCAGTGGGATGATGGGAGTTGGTGCAAAGGTACCAATGTACCAAAGCGCTGAGAGGAGAGATTTTGTCTCAAAGCCATGATAATAAAATGTTGGGACACTTTGGGTACCTGAAAACCTTGCATCTTGTTCAGAGACAGTTTTGGTGGCCTGGCATGAGAAAAGACATTTCTAGATATGTAACTACCTGCCAAACCCGTTTGATGAGTAAACGGGGGGGGTGGGTGTCTGGCCAGCTGCAGCCATTGGAAACCCCCGAAAGACCCTGGGCTGCGATATCTATGGATTTTACCTCTGATCCAG
The DNA here is from genome assembly GCF_001447785.1 of Gekko japonicus. Taxonomy (NCBI): domain Eukaryota; kingdom Metazoa; phylum Chordata; class Lepidosauria; order Squamata; family Gekkonidae; genus Gekko; species Gekko japonicus. The sequence goes on along the minus strand of NW_015172630.1, from coordinate 71,725 downwards.
AGGAAAACAGTTATATGGGTAGTGGTGGATCTGTTCTCAAAGCAAGCCCACGTCATTCCATGCAAACAGATATCCACTGCCAAGTAACTTGCTATGTTTTTACAACATGTGATAAGATTGCATACTTTGCCAAAGAAGGTCGTATCCGACCATGGGGCTCAGTTTGTTGCCAAGCTTTGGAAGGAACTGATGGCGCTGTTGGGGGTGGAGCATGGACTTAGCAGTAGTTGCCACCCCGAGACAGATGGCCACCACCCCAAGACAGATGGCCAAACGGAATGCACCAACCAAGTTTTGGAGCAGTTTTTAAGGTGTTATGCGAATCACCAACAAGACAACTGGGTACAACTTTTACCAAGCACATTAAGGGACTACAACCCAGACGAAAACTGGGGTGGAACTACATAAGACCTTTTAAAGTTACTCGGGCTATTAATAAGGTAGCTGTTGAAGTTGAACTACCTAAATCGCTCCGTTCTTTGCACCCTGTGTTTCATTTCAGCCTCCTGAAAAGGGATCCTGGACCTTCGCCCTGGACTCCTCGTCCACCGGCTCCACCACCTCTTCTGATCAATGGGCAACTCCACCAAATGGTGGAGACCATCCTTGAATCCAGGCTTAAAAGAGGCCGGCTTTACTACCTGGTCAAGTGGAAGGACTTTGGGCCAGAGGAGAATGAATGGGTTCTGTCCAAGCATATTAGAGCAGCCCGTCTGATCAAAGAGTTCCATCGAAGGCATCCCCACAAGACAGGGGGTTGATAGCTGGGGGGGAGGCAGTATGTCAGACTCGGGCATTTGACTAGCTGAACCTGCTGTATTTCAACCTGATATATTCTGCTTGCTCTCTGTACCCCTTATGCTGCCCTCGCCTGCCCTCGTATTCCTGGGCGTGGGGAGTGTCTGTAGTAAATTAGGGAGGCTTGCTGGTAACTTTCTTATGGGGCCTCAAGACATCTTTCACACAAGAAATGTCCTTGAAGTAAAGTCGGTGTCTGGCTAGATAATAACTTTATATCTTTCATAGTCATTGTAGCAATGCTGACGTGGTTGTGAATGGAACCTTGGGGTTGTACCTATATCCTGCTTTCCCGCGTTTGCAATTCAGTCCTAACAAAGAGTTTGAACCCAAAGCATCTCATATCTCTAAATAAAACATTTGCTGCAAAAGTGCGTGTGGAGAGTGATTTGACTGTTAACCTGACACAATCAAGCTGTATACCAATAGTCCCCAATATGGTGTTTGTGTGTTCCCCGGTGCCCATCAGTATGTTTCCTTGCACCTGCTTGTTTCTTCCCCACAGCATCTTTTCCCCAAACCGAAGAACTAATCCTGGCTTTCTTCACCTCACTGGAGCAGTGGGTGCTTCAGAAAAGCTTGTAGGCGTCAACTTTTGTGTCTGCAGGATGGACCTATTCAGAAACAGCTGCCTCCATCATAGGAGGATGCTTAGCCTCAGACCTCCCAACTTTGTGTGATTGGTCCCACCTCCCAAAGCAGCTGTTTTGCGGTGGCACCCCCTACTGGGTTGTGGGGTTGTTTTTTTGAAATGTAAAAAGTGCCCACAGTTTCATCGCTGTGAGGAATCCATGTTCTACCCTCTCGTTGATGTGGGAGGATTGAGGGGTGTACAAGAGCACAGCAAACAACTGGCGCTTATGCATGATGCTGAGAAACCTCTGTGTAATGAGAGTTTGTTGTGACATTAGAATGCACCCTTGGGTAGCCGTATTGGACCACGCCCAGCCAGTCATGCTTTGCAGGCTTATTTTCAAAAGTGTCAGTGGGATAAAATACTTTGATAAAGACTCGTTCGAAGTTTCCTCCAGCCATACAAGAGTCTCATGTGGATGCTCAAATCTCTAAAAAAAGCCAGCTGCTGATCTGAACCGGGGTGGGGTGGGCATGTACAGTAAATCAAGGCTCTTTTTGTAGCAGGAACTCCTTTGCATATTAGGCGACACACCCCCCCCATGTAGCCAATCCTCCAAGAGCTTACAGAGCTTTTCTTACAGGGGCTACTGTAAGCTCTTGGAGGATTGGCTACATTAGGGGCGTGTCACCTAATATGCAAAGGAGTTCCTGCTACAAAAAGAGCCCTGAGTAATATCCTTATTAAGCCCTAACATTTTGTCGTTCTCTTTTTACCAGTATGCAGTGGGATCGGAATGGGTAAACTCAAAGACGCCCTTGCTGTCAACGCGTCCAATATCAACAATTTCATAAACTGCACCGTAATCAACGGCTACCTCTCATTTCTGAAAGTGACATTTTCAGGGTAAGCCATTGCTAAGTGCCTCTCATGGGGGAGAGACCAGTTCGAGGCAGCTCTTCCGTTCCACCAGAATCACCAATTCCGTTGTTGTTTTTCTAGTGACGGCTATACCGGAACCCCTCCTGTGGATCCAAAGCAGTTGGACATCTTTAAAACTGTTAGAGAAATCACAGGTTAGTAATAGCAAATAGCTTTAAAAACCTTACTGAGAAACAAGGTTTTCAGATTAGAAAAGAACGGAGGTTGTGGGAGGCTGGTTTCTACCAGCTCTGTGGTTGGAAGTAAGGATGCCGCCCTCCAGGGGGATCCGCCAGAATTACAGCCCATCTTCAGAATTTGGTTGCTGTTTCTGTTGCTATCTGGCTCAGAAAAATGTCTTTGGGACTTACGGGTGTTCAAGGGTAGGGTTTTTTTTTAATGAATTCTGTTCCAACATTATTTGAAGATCTGATTTCAGCAGTTCACAGGACAAGCTCAAAAGTTTTAACAACCCCCTATTGCCTTTCGCGCTCCCGCCTATCAGTTTCTGAAAAACGGGAAACCTCTAGTTGCCTCAGGGTGAACAATAAAACCTGGTGAGAAAAACCAGAAACCTCGTTTAACATGTGAAGTTCTTAAAAAGCTGGTTTTTGCAAGGTCAGCATAATCTAGCAGCTTAATTCTAACAAAAAAAAAATGTTCGCATTGTAGAGTCAAAGAGTGCCCAAGGCCGGAGGCATCTTCTAGAGTGCTTTGCTTTGATCTGGAATGCTTAGATCTTAGGGGAATTAATTGCTTGTCAATATTGGTCTGGTTCATGAGCTCACCAGACTGACATCCCAGTTTGGAGCACCAGCAGGTTTTACACGCATAAAGACCCTTGGGAAATATGCAGAGATCTGTGTGTATGATGGCTTTTCACAGTGTGCGCCTGCACAGAAGCACGAAGGGGCTGGTGATTCTCATTTATTCTCAGAATTTACCAACCCTGCGATGTAGGCTTAGCTAGATTTCTGTCAGTAGCTGCCATGCTTTCTTTGTTTTCTTTTGTCCCTGACTTTTGCACAGCCGCACATGCTTGCTTTGCTTAGCTACCGTGGGCAACATAAGGGAGGCGCTCTTTCCCCCGTGCGAACTGGTTCAGCCAGACAGCGTTATCAGTATAACCTTGAAGGGAAGGGAGGGCTTGGATTCCACTACGGGTGTGAATATTTCTGCTCTCAAGGGATTGCGGTGAGTCTTCCATTCATGATGTAATATCCTGCCAGGAGAATTCCCGCGCGCACACTTGGATTCCATTTGCTTAGCTAGATGCAGCATCAGAGTATATGTATGGAGCCCCCTGCACTAATCGTTATTCCTGACAATGTACCTGTACCACTTGGCAACAGACTAGTATTCCAATAAAACATAGCCTTTTCAGGAGAGTGTGTTTGGACCTGCTTGCTGTTGACCCTGACAGAATTGTCAAGACCCACACAGACTGTTTCCTAGTTGACGTTTTGGAGCTGCATGGCCACCCAGTCAGTCTCTCTCCCGCTGCCCCAAACTTGCCCCCATTTCATGATGTTGAGCTTGTGCACATGCACCGTGTCATCCATGGCAAATTAGAGCAGGACTCTGAACCCTGACTGTTCCCTGGAAGGCCAGATGATAATAAAACTGAAGCTCAAATACTTTGGCCACCCAATGAGAAGGGAGCACTCACTGGAGAAGACCCTGATGCTGGGAAAGATTGAAGGTCAAAGAAGACGGGGACGGCAAAGGATGAGATGGTTAGACAGTGTCATAGATGCAACGAACATGAAGTTGAGCCAACTTCAGAGGACGGCGGAAGACCGGAAGGCCTGGCGGGATCTGGTCCATGGGGTCGCAAAGAGTCGGACTCGACTGTGCGACTAAACAACAACAACTGAAGCCAAAGGTTTGGGACTGTTAGGAGACTGTTAAGAGTTAGGGGAAGGGCTGTGGCTCAGTGGTAGAGCATCTGCTTGACATGCAGAAGGTCCCCAGTTCAATCCCCAGCATTTCCAGTTAAAACGACCAGGTAGTAGGTTATGTGAAAGACCTCCACCTGAGACCCTGGAGAGCCACTGCCAGTCTCAGTAGACAATACTGTCCTAGATGGACTGATGGTCTGATTTAGTATAAGGCCGCTCCATACATGTTCAGCATTTCCCTTACAAAAGCGATCTTTCCTGTTCACAGCAGGGAGGAAGTAACAAATGTGTTGTTGGATGCTGTGTTTGAGTGCAGGAATTCCCTGACCCTAGTCTTTTTCAGAGGAAGACCAGGTGGTACAGCCTAATTAACTCATCTTTTTTTTTTCTGGCAAGGAGGAATGCGTCCCAATTTGGGAACAGAACAAACAAATAAACAAACAGGTAGCAAGGGACAGTTCAAAAATGAGTAGTTGTTTGAGAGCTGTTCCCGGAATATTATGCCTGTACACCAGTCTTCCCCACCCTAACAGAGCATAATTCTTAGGAATAATTGTGATTCTGGAACCCTGCTCTGCTTTATCCTCTCATTTCCCGCCCCCTTGGTTTTGTAAAGGGCTTCAATAGTAAGGGAAGTAGGCTGGCTTTTCTGCCTTGCTGAAAGACACGAGTTTCCAGCTGGGAAATGAAGAAGCAAAAAAAAATCTGCACTGTCCCAAGCTGCTGAGGTCTGAAAGACACCAACCTTTGCAGTGTTTAGCCATCTGTAAACTGTTTACAAGGCCGTGTTAAAATAACTCCATAAGCCCTGAAATGTCAATGTTGGTTTTGAAGTTCTCATTAAAAGAGGAGAACAGAAAAGGTTTTTTGCTTGCTTTTTTTAAAAAAAAAATCCCCTTGTTAATGCTATTTTTATATATAAAGGGTTTTTTCCCCTCATTTTAGGATTTTTGTTGATCCAGGAATGGCCTAAAAATGCCACTGACTTGAACGTGTTTGAAAATCTGGAGGTTATACGAGGCAGAACAAAACAACAGTGAGTAAAGCCTACATACCAGGAAACCCTCTGTGTGTATACAGCTGGGTTTGTTTGGGAGGACTCGAGCCCTGGTCTTCAGTTGTTGGTTCATGACCAGCGATTAGGTCACAGCCCAACATTATCTGCCACTCTCTTCTCCTTTGGGGCGGGGTCTATTTCATTAACTCCCATTGACATTGCTGATCCAGTTAATACCTGCTTATCTGTATCAGCATCCGGCACCTTAGGCCGTTCACTGGGCTCCTGGTTTTTGTTTGTTTCTTCTTGAGCTGAGGAGAAAGACAAAGGGAGGGAGGGAAAGAAAGAGGCTTCTTGCGAAAGTGAGGCATAAACATAAACTTGTTGGGCTTACCTGTGACCAAGAGTGGCGTCTGAATAATTAAATGATGGTTAAGAATCGGAGCAGGATGTAAAACTGCGGCTTGAACCGAGGTATAAACATTAAACATAACTGCACTTAGCCACGCTCAGCAAGCCCTGGTTAAGGCAGTCTCTCCAACTTTCCCATCTGCTTGCCAGGTCACATGTGTAGGTGTTGTTGGCGTTTCCCTGTATACAGCCCTGCACGACGTGTAGCTGAGCATAGCCTTTTGCAAACATGCATGGTGTCTTGCCAATTATTTGATAGCCCCGTGTGCTATTGATGTCCCAGGAGACAATGATGGCTGGCTGTGGCTCCGTGGTAGAGCATGTGTTCGGCATGCAAAAGGCCCAGGGCTCAATCCCCAGCATCTCCAAAGTAGATAGGACCGGGTAGTAAGCGATGTGAAAGTTCTCTGACCTGGGAAGCCACTGTGGGTCTTGAGTGGACAGCGCTGACTTTGTCGGACTGAGGGTCTGATTTCATGTAAGGAAGCTTTATCTGTTCATGGTGACACACACCCCAAGCTCCACCAGCTTCCCCTTGCCCTATTGCCTCTGGGGATCAATGTCTCGTGTAAATAAGACAATGCCTATTTATTCAGAAGGTTTCATAGGAGGATTTTTGTGTCTGTGAATAAGACACCTGAAATACACAGTCTTGAACAGCCTTGAACAGAATCCTCACCATGTAAAAGGAGGGATATACAACTGTGTACAAACCATGCCCTGTAACACATCTCCTTTTCCATATGCTGTCCTTGTTACCTTTTTTGGTTCTGCTCGCTTTAATGGCTGGTGTTCCCGGCTAATTTGCTTCTATTACGTCGTTTGTGCACAGCTGACACAAAAAAATGACGTCGGGGGAAAGTGTGGCGTGAGCAAAACTCCATGAAAACAAAGACTCGCAGGTTTGAGCCGCACAGAAGAGAAATGAACAGAAAATTGGAGGATTTTTTATTTTAATTTTCAAAATTTTATTATAATATTATTAAAGTACATATATAAACAACAGTGGCATAACTAAATGAAAACATAAAGGCATTAAGTTACAATAAAATGCCTAGTACAGCGAGTTAACTATCAACAGATAAACATAAAGGGACACGGAGCTGCGGCATCTGTACGAGAAGAATCATACTGTGCACTGTAGTGTCTTATCGGTAAGTCGGACTAATAACTGCCCTCAGAATAGTGCCTGTACAATGAAAACAGAAAGTAAACATTGAAATTAAAGGTAGGAAGGGAATATCGTCAATTTGTAGAGGTCTCAATAGCCAGCAATTTCAGAGGGTGCTTTAAAAGTGAAGCCACGCATGGCAAGTAGTAATAGATGGTACAAGATCCTGATTTGAAGATCAGATCTTGTCACCAGGGGTGAGAAATTCAATAGCATCTCTGTCTGAACGCCAGATGTGAGCGTGTCCATTCTCCTAATCCACCACTGCCTTTAAATGGTTGCTTTTTTCAACGCCAAAGAAGGGTTTCACTTTGGGAGAATGGTCCAGATGGTTACTAATTAGAACAAATTGCATCATGGTTCTTGTGGCCACCTTCCTGGCCCTTTCTCCCGTCCTTCAAGCAAGGACTCCTTGTCTCTTCCTGTTCCTCAGATAGCCGCATACACTCTCACACAGAAGAAAGGCTGAGCCCGTTGGCAGTGGTTGGTCGGCATCCTCCCTGCTTGCTTACCTGCCCTTTTTTTGTTCCATTTTAGTAGCCGATTTGCAATTGCCATCACTGGTTTGAGCATAAAATCTCTGGGATTGCGTGCTCTCAAGGAAGTAAGCGACGGAGACGTTGTGATTTTGAAAAACAAGGACCTCTGCTATGCTAACACCGTGAACTGGACCGCGCTTTTCAAAACAAACAATCAAAAAACAAGTCTCTCCTATAATGGAAATGAAACGTGGTGTGGTGAGTAAAGTCAGAGTTTCAGTCGGGAATAAGCTGTGCATTTCAGAAAACATATTTTCTATTATTGTGTGCAGTAGTGACAAACTCGTTTTCAGTCACGTTTTCTCTGCAGTAATTTTACCCTTTATGTACGCATCAGCGTACACAGATTACTCCTCCATGACATTATTTTACCTCTCTGTAATCCTGCACAAGGGCATCATGGCTGGCTCAAGCGGTTAAGACGCTGAACTGCAGGCTGTGGAAAGTCAGTAGTTCAGCAGTTCGAGACCCAAGTGTGCCGCAAGACGGAGTGAGCTCCCGTCTCTAGTTCTAGCTCCTGCCAACCTAGCAGTTCGAAAGCAAGAAATTGCAAGTAGATAAATAGGTACCACTTTGGTGGGAAGATAACAGCGTTCCGTGCGCCTTGGTGTTTGGTCATGCCGGCCACATGACCACAGAAACGTCTTCAGACAGCGCTGGCTCTTCGGCTTTGAAACGGAGATGAGCACCGCAACCCTAGAGTCGGACTCGACTGGCTTTCGAGCAAGGGAAACCTTTACCTTTTAATCCTGCACAAAATATTAAAACGGTGGCCTCTTTTTTTTTAATAGAGTTTTATTAGTTTATATATAGAAAGGGGGAAAGGGAAAAGAAGGGAAAAGAAAGAGTACAGAGTTATATATAAAAATCCAAATTAACATTCTGCATGCAAATTTTCTCCTGAAAGATAACCATCTTTCTTATTGTTCTTAATTTAGTCTTAGTTTCTTAGTACTTATGTTTTAGCCAGTCATAAAACGCCCTCCATGGTCCCATAAATTCTTCTTCCATTTTTCCTTTTAGTATATTTGTCAATCTGTCCATTTCAGCCTCTGACCCACACAGCCATGCACACATACGTTAAACTTCTCTGCTGCCACTTTTTTCTAAGAAGGCCTTTCTCCCACCCCTGTAACAAAGAAGCCTTCGTCTCCTGCTGCTCCTGAGATAGCCACGCCCCCTCTCGCAGAGAAGGAAGGTTGAGCCAGAAGGCGGGGGGGGGAGTGTTCCAAAAGGCCCTCGATGTTGGCCAATGTCCAGTCTTCCAGATGGCCCTCCAATGGGTGTGTGTTTTCTGGACAGCGGCAGAAGTAACACGTGTTGATGCGTGTGCCTGTGGCAGAGGAAGGAGCCCATTCATCTCTGTGGCTCTCAAGCCGCTGGCGAGCAAGAAGTGTCGTTTGTAGGGCCGAATGGAAAGCCGCCTGGTCACAGGGACCTCCGCAGACTGGGCACGGAAAAATCCTCGTGGCAGACTTTATAGGAGGACTTGGAATTGTGTGAGACTGTGAAGAACAGAAAGGGTTTTGGTGTGTTGATAAAATGGGTGCGAAAGGGTGTGTGCTGTTGATACTTAGCCAGGTGTGTTTTAGATATAGTGATGGAAGAGGAAAGCTTGTTTTATTTAATTGGCCAACGGTGTACATCTGAGTCATGATTCTTCTCTCTAGTTACTTTCCAGTTCTGTCTTTTGACACGTCCTAAAGTATGGTGCAGTATCGCTTGGACGGTACTGTGTCAGAAAATTCCTAAAAGACCTTCTTATCATTTGATTTTTTTTAAAAAAATGTGGTATAGATACTGACATTGGGGCTTTTGTCTCTCTCTCTCTCTCTCTCTCTCAGCTGCTACAAGGCAGGTTTGTCATCCCCTCTGCTCGGATAACGGCTGTTGGGGCCCGGGGCCTTTCCAGTGCTTCTCTTGTCGTTACTTTTCTCGCAAGCAGTGTGTGCAAGAGTGCAGTATTCATCAAGGGTAAGAATTATCTCCACTCTATGCAAGAATCGCAAAAATGCTGGGGGGGGGGGCATACCGCAGCTTGCACCCATACAACCGCGGTCCTGTCCTATGCAGGTGACTCTTTCGTTTTGCCCAGTAGTTTGCAACACAATATCCCTGTGGCAACTTAAAACACATTTATTGTGCTTACAAGCATTTGCAGGCTTGAGCCCCCCACCCTTCATCCCATGCAGTGAAGTGAAACGTCCGTCAGCAAGATTTTTATACGGAGAGAGAACAAAGGAAAAAAAGTGGGAGCTTTGGGTTACATGGTCTGGTTTGAGGCGTTTTCTGTGCAAAAGCGAAACGTGTGCATGTGAGCACAGTGGCGGTTCACGGTAATCACAAAATGCACATTCACCAACAGCAGTTCTGCGGAAGTTTTATTAATCTCTAGAATATAATAAGGTGAACGATCATGGGGGGGGGATTCTGTTGAAATATTTAGTTAAATCTTGTAGAAGGTCTCTTCTTGATGACTTAATTAGGGCTCTTTTTGTAGAAAAAGCCCAGCAGGAACTCATTAGCATAATAGGCCACACCCAACAGCAGGAACTCATTAGCATATTGGGCCACACCCCTGACAGCACAGCTTATTAGCACATTAGGCTGCACCCACATGTTACCAGAAGTGTGGTTATCCAGCCACACCCACCTTTTGCTTCTTATTCTGTTTACCTTGTTTGTTGTCAAAACCCAGGGCCTTTTTTTGTAGCAGGAACTCATTTGCATGTTAGGCCACACACCCCTAATGTAGCCAATCCTAATGAGTTTCTGCTGTTGGGTGTGGCCTATTATGCTAATGAGTTCCTGCTGGGCCTGGCCAACTTGGGAGCCAGCCGGAACTCCGTTCCTGTGCGTTCCTGCCCAAAAATAGCCCTGCTCTTAATTGTAGCCTGATATTCAGGCCCTATGTTTTTAATTATATCATTGTGTACACTGTAGAATAAATATATTTCTTTTGATACAGATTTTATTTGCTGCAGCTCGGCCCTTGAAGCATTCTTGGTACATTTCGGGTTGAGCTAGCCTCCCACTTCTCCTTTGTTTGTTCTCTTCAGTTAAGTCAGAAGTGCTTCCAAAGTAGTGAAACTCACAGGGTTGGATCCCGTCAGTTTCTCTGCTCAGTCTCACCTGGTTCCCCTCCGTCCCACAAGGTTTTTGTCTCGTGATCCCAGGAACAGTTTTTTGTGTTGATCAAGCTGGGCCACCCCTCCCCCTTCTGTCAGCCAAAGAAGCTGAGAGGAGTCTTTCATTTTGACGATGTTACTGAGATCAAGATTTCATGCTGATTATTGCCTTTCTGTGTTAAAAAACAAAACCCACTAGATGTTAAAATAGTTGGAATCCAAAGAGCCATTTCAAGTACACCTAACAATTCAGGCATGCCCATTCACATTTTTTAAAAAATATTGTAATGTATCCAGTTCTGACCACGTGGCAGACTGGGGCTCCACGCGGTCAAGCGAAATCCTCGCGCTTCGCTCCAGGAAACAATGGACTAAGTGGATCCTAGCCCGCACCTATCCGAGGGCTAGGTTCCCGGCCGAGAGCCTATGGAACTCTCGGCCACTGTAAATAGCCTATTGCGGTGTGGGGGGGGGTTTGGGGTGGTGGTTTCACTGGGAATATAAGCCAGCCTGTAAGCCAGCTAAAGTTGTCTTGTTCCTGCTTAATGAACCTTATGAGCTGAATCACTTGAGATGTCTGAGGACTTTTCAAATATCAAACTTCTTTTGAAAACCATCTTCAAAATATGTCTGTAATGCTGTATGTTATTTGAGAAATGGAGACACAAAGCCCCCCCCCCCCATGTGTGGGAATACATATGTGTGGATCTTTGGGATCCATCCAAAGCAATCATCATAACCCTGAGATAAAAAGAATCGGTCTCAATAAGGCCTTAACCTGGATAGACCCAGCCAATGTTCCCTCTAAGCGGTGGAGTCTTGTGAGCAAAAATTCTACCTTGTGAGCTACTGGCATTAAAGTTGTGAGCGAGCGATTTGGCTACTGCATCAATTAGTTTGCTCTGGAGCCACCCTTCCCGAGCTAAGACAAAAACGTGTGAGCCGGAGGCTAAAAAAACTGTGAGCTAGCTCACACTGACTCAGCTTAGAGGGAACACTGCACCCAGCTAGCCCGATCTCGTCAGTTCTTGGAAGCTAAGCAGCCCTAGTGAGTATGGGGATGGGGGGGGGCGGCATCAGGGACAAGTGCCGGGTTGCTACGCAGAGGCAGGCAATGGCAAACCACCTCTGAAGTCTCTTGTATGTGGTTGACTTTCTGCATGTGCTTTTCTTAGATTCAGGTGGGTAGCCATGTTGGTCACTCTGAAGCAACAGGACAAATGTCTGAGTCCAGGGGCACCTTCATGACCAACAAACTGTGTTTTCCTTTACTTTCCCTTCTGCACCTTGCCTGTCTGCAGATGTTGTCTTTTTAAAAAAAAAGTAAACTTCCTCCTGGTGACGCTTTGACCTACATGGCATATTGGGTGTCCTCTCACATTATATTGTGAGCATGTAAAGTTTAATTAGTGGTACAATTTCCTGACATGTAGCAGCTAAGCCATCTGTTTTCGGTTTTCCCGCTTCCATGATTCACAGCTTTAGAGAAGGCCTGAACCTAGTTATCAGGTCATTTCTGTTTAACTTCTATGATGCAGTAATTTGTTTTTTGAAAAAGAGGCTGTTCCACAGCCCCTCCCTCAGAGATGTGAGGGGAAAGGGGGATGGGGTTTGTTGCAGGTGAAGGAAGGGAAAGCCAGCTAGCTTGACGCTGCCTTCTTTGCATACGGCATGTGGGGGGGGGAGGCTATATAAAGGCTGGCATCCACCCCACCCCACCCTCTCTTTTGACCATCAGGGAGGGAAACGGGATGACCCGGAGTAGCAGAGCAAGGCCTGTGTGGAGGAATAAGTATGGTGGGGGGAGGAATCACTGAGGGCTAAAGTGTTTTTAGCTCGTTCCAGGGGAGCCTGCCCAATCTGTCTTTCCCCTTCCCCTGTCTGTCCCCCTTCTTTTCCACTTACTATGCCGCTGCCCCCCTTTTTGTTTCACCAGTTTGGTGTAGTGGTTCAGTGCGCAGACTCTGATCTGGGAGGACTGGGTTTGATTCCCCACTCCTCCACTTGCACCTGCTGATGTGACCTGGGGTCAGTCACAAGCTCTGGCACAGCTGTTCTTGGAAAAGAGCAGTTTCTGTCAAGAGCTCTCTCGGCCCCACCTACCTCACAGGGTGTTTGTTGTGGGGAGGGGAAGGGAAAGGAGTTTGTAAGCCGCTCTGAGACTCCTTTGGGTAGTGAAGGGCGGGGGATAAATCCAATCTCTTCTTCTTCAGTGCCCCAACCCCAGCCCCAGCCATAAGCTCCCTTGTGCTTTTTCTTGTGGCTGGGCGCTTCTCATCCCCCTCTCAGGGCAGTCGCACACCAGTTTCTCCTCACACTCTGGTGCAAGCTCTCGTGGGGCCGATTTAACTTATATAATGTAGTCTTAAAAAAAAAAAGATTTTTTAAAAAGATTTTTATTGTTTTTAGACAAAAGTTTAACAGTAAAATCGAGAACAGTGTAAAATTATGCTTAAATACACACAACATATGTAAATTTTGCATATTTTCAAGTAATTATGTTCAGAACTGCTTCTTTTTAGAGCTTTGGACAACTTACATTGTAACAAACCTCAAAACTTGTTGTTGTCCGGTATCTAATATATATAAAATAAAATAATCAGGAATTAAGGATAATGTTACCATATTTGTGTACAGAAGATATGTATTCATGAGCCTTCGGTTCAATAGGGGGGAAAAAACCTTGTTAAATCCACTTATAGAATTGGGACCATTCAGAGGAGATAAAAAGATTGACGTGGTTGTTGGTTCAAGCACTTATACCCCAGTGCAAGTTCACATGTGGCCCTGGTGCGCAAGCTGGGATTGTATATATGGGTAGAATGTAGGAATGCTCCTCAGTCTCCACCCCACAGTCTTTTGGCCTCGAGGATCTCATGGCATACTTCAGCATGGTTTGGGCTTCCTGCCGGATCCTAAATTTGACAATAATATACTACTTTGGCATTTGCACTTTCCCGGCTCTCTAAAGGTGATGGAGTTTCTCTCTCTGGTGTCCTGGGATTGTCGATATGACAAGTTCCACAGGGGAGGCTGAGTTACAGTAGAAGAAGAAGGAGGAGGAGGAGGAGGAGGAGGAGGAGGAGGAGGAGGAGATTGGATTCATACCCCGCCCTTCACTTGGAGTCTCAGAGCGGCTTACAAACTCCTTTCCCTTCCCCTCCCCACAACAGACACCCTGTGAGGTGGGTGGGGCTGAGAGAGCTCTGGCACAAACTGCTCTTTTTCAAGGACAGCTGTGCCAGAGCTTGCGACAGACCCAAGGTCACATCAGCAGGTGCAAGTGGAGGAGTGGGGACTCAAACCCGGTTCTCCCAGATTAGAGTCCGCACACTTAACCACTACACCAAACTGGCTACACCAAACAGTGAGGTCCGAAGCAGAATTACATCCTTCTTTTGGAGTCCGTGGTCTTATTGTGGCCCTGTAAATCTGCCACAGCCAAAATATCAAAGAGACTCATGGCTCCTTGAGGCGTCTGGTGCATCTGATGAATTTATTCACTTCATTTGCGGTCCACATTTCCCACTGGGCTCTGGATCATGAAGGTTTATGCTGCAGTGTTAGTCTTTCAGGTGTCACGTGACTCTTTCATACGTCAGTGTGACAAGAGCATTGTTGGGGTAATGGAATGTCCTATATGTTTTTAGAGATAAAAAAACATCCCACTATCCTCTTCCAGTGACTCTTTTTGTAGTTTCAGTTTCCAGTGACTCTTTTTGTCGTGTCAGGTGGGTAGCCATGTTGGTGTGAAGAACAGAACAAAGTTTGAGTTCAGGGGCACCTTTAAGACCAACAGAGTTTCATTCTGGGTATAAGCTTTCGTGTGCTGCATGCGTGCATGCACACGAAAGTTTATACCCAGAATTAAACTCTGTTGGTCTTAAAGGTGCCCCTGGACCCAAACTTTGTTCTTTTTTTAGCACTACAGTATAGCTCTGCTATGCCCTTTTTTGTTGCGCAATATGTTATGATCGGGTAACATGATGCATTAGTCAGTTGTCGTGTAAGATTTCACTTTCCTTCCCATTTCAGGGAGCCGCGGGAGTTCAGGAACCATTCGGAGTGTGTTCTGTGCCATCCGGAATGCCTAGTGGAAAATTCAACTGAGCCAACTTGCACAGGACCAGTAAGTCTTACATACAACCGTGTGTTAAAATAAAGAATTGTGTCCAACCGGGCATCCATATTTATTCATGTGTGTACAAGATAACAAATGGGGAAGGAGGGGGGTTGGTTACAGGTGAATCTACTGCAGAGTTCTAAAACTAAAAGGGGTTGCCGTGTGAGCAGGGGTCACAAGCCATAGTAGCCTTTAATTTCCTCAAATTAAATCATTTGGAGTGACCAAATATTCACTTGACCATCAAAATCCCTGGGTGACCTGGGGCCTGTGAATATCTTGACCAAACTTACCTCACAGGGACCAGTAGCAGCATTTAGGGGGATTTGGGAAGTTGCAGCAGGAAAAGGGGGAGACCAGGACTGTGTGGATGGGAATCCCTTCTGTCCACGGAACTCTCCAGTGAATCTAACCCTGATGCTAGCTTGATGGTTGAGTCTGGATGATTCAGTTCAAGTGGACTTCTAAGCTGCACAGGATTGTGTTCCTGGGGGGAACTGGACCAGTGGTGGACTATGGTGGTCCAGACTCTGATGCAGTTATAGTTAGCAGCAGTAACCTGACCACTCTCTCCCAATTCAGCAACGCAAGGAACTTGTTTGCTTTTTAAGTCTTTAAAGCAGAATATAGGAAAATAAATAAATAATGTGAACTCTGGGAATACCTGCTGCACGTATGTCTGAAATTAACAGGATAATAGTGTAATAATCCATATGAAAATAGTGCAAAAATGTATGAAATGGTCAAATGCACTTTCAAGGGAAACAAAAACACACAAAGAAAAGAACACACACAGCAATTGTGTTGCCTGTGGAAAAAACTGGCATGTATCCAACTGTGCAGTTCAATTGACTTCAGACTGGTAGTAGCTTTCCAGGGTGACAAGCAGAGGTCTTTCGAATCACCTACTATCAGTTCCTTTAACTGAAGTGCCGGGGGTTGAACCTGAGACCTTCTGCTTGGCAAGCAGATGCTCTGTCACTGGGCTGCAGCCTCTCTCGTCGAGGGATTATCAGCTGACAAGTCTGTGTATGAGACTCTTAAGAAGAATGAATTACGTATTTGATTTTGTACTTTTGTAAATCAAACATAACTTTTAAAAATGTAACTAGATAAATATTTGCATACTTTCTCTATGCTTTTAGCTTACATTTACAAAAGACCTCTTCGATTGGTTTTGTCACTGATGTAGATTAATGCCTTGCTTCTTATACAGGGTCCCAACAACTGCACAAAGTGTGCTCACTTTATGGATGGACCTAATTGCGTTAGAACTTGCCCTAATGGTATTTTGGGTGAAAATGATGTCTTAATCTGGAAATATGCCGATAAGAATTCAGTGTGCCAGCTGTGTCATCAAAACTGTACCCGTGGGTGAGTAGAAGCACTTTATTTTAAAACGGAGTGAGATGATGGATTTAATCTGTGGGATTTTAAAACCGATCGAGATAATGGCTTCAATTTGTGGATTTCACAAAAATAGCAAAATATAACTAGCTCGTGAACTCAAAACAAAGTACTGTCAAAACAGAAAGACCTGCACTGATTACCCATCTGCTCCTGGGCACAATTCAAAGAGCTGGTGGTTACCTTTAAGGCCCTAATCAACTGGGGGCCATGATATCTGAAGGAACATCATCTCCCATACTGTGTCCTGCCAGTTAAGATCTGCTTCTCAAGTCCAGCTCTCTGTGTCTCCTGCCTTCAGGGGTGGGCAGTGACTAGAGACGGCATTTCCATCGTAAGCCGCCTTGAGCAGCAATCAGAAATATCCTGAATAAATAAATAATAAACACAGGTACAACCCAACCTATTACAAAGAGCTGCAACATTAAAAGCATTGTAATGTCTGTTATGTCTGTTCAAGAATGCCTCCAGGTCAAATTCCAAAATCTGTTTATTAAGGTCTCAGCCAAATAGCAGTTGAAACTCATGCCTACCGCCGCATTCGCTCTCACTTCCTACATCTGACTTATATACCCCTCTCCCTATAATACACACCTACACTACAGTGTCCCTTGGTGGAACGGGATTTAAAAGAGAATAGTCAAGGTTGGAACTTTGAATTCATTGTGCGCGATACCTAGAGGGTTAAGACGTCGTGTTGAGTGATCTCTTGCGCCCTTCATCAGAGACACCCACAAACATACTTGGAAACTGGTAGATGAGAGTTGTTGTTTTGGTTGGGTTGTTCTAATTTGCATCCAGTATTCTGCATTTGGTTAGAGCCAGGATTCTTCTGAATGCTAAGAGCAACATCAGAGCAGGAATCCATCTTTTTCCAACAGTGGCCATACAGATGCCTCTGGGAGCTTCCTGGAATGAAGGAGATATCCATCCCTTGTTTGTCCTCAAAGGAATAACCCTCTGCAGTGCAATCCTCTGCAGAGACCCTTCTAAATTTGTTGATGTCATTGGGTTTAGAACTGCATAACTCTGCTTAGGATCATGTGGTGCCTTCCTCCAACAGAAGAGGGGGAGCTACAGTTTTCACCAGTCATGGATGAGTTCTTTTTCAACCAATAAAACATCAGATTAAAATCCCAGCTACTAGAACTTAGTCTTCAACCTTAATATATTTGTTTAAAAAACTTTAACACACATCAAAGTGTGTAGCAGTCATTTTGTCACAGTGACGCAATGGAAATCACAGCTGCTCTGCCATTTCCACCATCCAGTACTGGTTGTCAAAAGAAAGTCACTGCAGGTGGAATATGAAGCCCAGAAATGGCTCTCCGTTACCCACAAGAAGGTCCAAAGCAGCGGCCCAAATTTGAGAACCACCTAAGGTAGAATTCTAGTGACATCCAGTGGACAATTTAGATAATATATTTAAGGATTGCCTGCCTTGTAGTATCACAGGGCTGTTAAATCAAAGCTTCAAATAGGGAGGTTTGGGGATTTCCTAATCTGATTCAAGGGCTATGTGTTATGTTAGAGAGCACATCCACACCAAAATTTGTTGGTTTCATAACATTTTATCTCTCGTGACTTCCTCTAAATAATCCGGGTAATTGGGCTGTGGTGAGCGTGCTGCAAATGGCACGCTAGCAATCCCTAATCCCTGCTCACAGGACAGTTTGCAGAATTCATTTTAGGAGGTCCGGTGTAAATATGTCCTCAAGACAGTTCTGTAACATATGGGCTCTCTAGCAGCAATCACAGATGGATCGTGTGTTGTGAAGTTATTATGATATTTTTACCATTTTTTCCCCTTACAGCTGTTTTAGTGGAGATAATGATGTGGGCCCACATCCCTACTGTATACCTTGAGGGTGGATGTGTGTTCCACATCTGTAGTCTGTTAAGGTCAAACTGACTGTGACTGGGGGGAGATCTATGATCAGTGTCCTCTGTAGGTTTGGAGAGTGGGGTGTGTTTCCAAGCAGCGGTGGGGAGGAGAAATCCGGTTGGAGAAGTGGTGCTGATGCGGGGGTGGTGGTGGTAACTCAGTAGCATCAGAAACTGCGTTCAGACTCTCCTTTTCACGGTAAATGAGGAACAGAGAGCAATACCAGCCCCCCCCAAATGCCCCCCCACTCCCATCTCTTCTTCCCACAGCTGTTATTTCACATCGGTTCATGAGCCTAGCCCAGGCAAATGTGTCTATTTCAAAGTCTGTAGCAGTAAATAGAGAATGGAGAACTAATTTCCAAGAGGAAAGCTTTGAGGTTTCCTTTAATTAAAAAAAATTCTTCTTTTCCACTCAAATTAAGGGCCCAGTTGAGCCTTTAGCCCTCCTTACTTCAAAGTGACCATAACAAGAAGAGCACTTCTAGTCCTCGGTGTAACTGTTCGGTTCTCCCATTGTGTGCTGCTCGGATTTTAACAAACTCGCCATACCATGCAGAGCCTTCCAACAGCATCTTGTTCGTATGAATGAGTACAAAAAAAGGAGATGCGTTCTAGTCATTATCTTCTCCCCCAGCTATTCTCTTTTATCATCTAAGTACAGTTTACGCTTCACATTCACATCTTCCAGATGTGGAATGTCCCAGTGAGTCACTCCTCCTCTGCCTGCAGATACGTGGAAATGTCTGAATAAGTCCTACGGTAACATCCCCTGCTCCCCACCCCAGTCACCGAGACTGTGAACTGCAACATTTCAGGAGCATAGAGGTCTGATGGGGTCACAACATATTGCTTTCAAAACAAAACAAAAAACGTATTTACCACGATAATGCAGTTGGAGAATCTTGACCTTAGAAAATGTTGCATTTTAACAGTCGTTCTCCCAGACCCCTGGAACTTGCATCACTTATACTTCCAGCATGAACGGAAATTGCATGGTGCAGTTTTATGTATGCTCAAATCAGGGGTCCCCCGACTTGGTGCCCCATGGGCTCCACAGGGCCCATCGATACCTCTCCTGGTATCTACCAAGTGTTTTGAGAAAGTGGGTGGGGCCAGGTGAGGCTTTTGCGCAGCAGGACTTCTGATTGGCCACCGAGGAGCGGATCGGCTGTGCAGGTACTTATAATGCTGCTTTGTCAGCAGCTGCCACCACACCACAAAGACCTTCAGTGCGTGTCTGAAGGGCAGCAGTGTGGAGGCAAGAAAATATTCTAAAACAATATGTTCATTTCAAAAGGCATTCTGTTTAAACAGAGCTCCTGCCTGAAATGTTTTTTTTAATTAAAGGTTTATTACAAAAATCACTTAACTCATTACTACAAAATGATTACATTAAGAAGCGATCAGGGCAAAAATCACCTTTACAGTTATACTATAATTGCCACAGATTAATCCTGCAAAGACAGAAAAGAATAAACTATCATCTAATTGGAGACCAGTTGTATCAACACATTGAAATCTCTTGATATTTAATGCTACAATCCAAAATATAGAAGTAATTAATTTCCTGGTAGGGATTTACACCTAAATTTACTTCAACTGGGGCCACTTCCGCACTGTCACTTTTGTCACTTGTTTTCCCCTATTGCTTTGCCCCCCCCCCTTTTCCCCAGAAAACGTGGGGGGGGGGGGGGGAAACCCTGAAGCAATAGGGACAAGCGAGTGCTAAAAGTGACGGTGCAGAAGATACTTCCATAATACATTACCGGCATGTAATAGTGCCCAACCAGAGTGATAACATTGCAAAATCACACATCATTCTGGTCAAGGTCAAGGCTCCCAGGGTTGTTGGGATAGGGTTAATCTAAGCTACTCTTAAATTAAAATTCCATATATATAACAACAGAAAAATCATTTTTCTTTGAATTCAGAATTGTACTGCTGTGTGCTGATTAGGTCCCAGTACCATCATCACTTTCGTGTTTTTTGAGGAACCCGAAGAATCTACCAGCCCAGGGACCCTTTGGGCTAAATTATCTTCCCCTCTTCAGATGTATTAAATCTGCCTGAGATGTTGAGGAGTTACTGCTAGAGTTATGCATGACGTCCTTCCCCAAGATTTCGTGGTTGGCTCCCACAAGAGTTGTAGTTGTGCCTTCCACCCTGTGTCTAAAGGTGCCACAGACTCAAAAAGATGAGGGTGCCTGGTTTAAATTCTCCTAAGACTCCGGACCAGTGGATCCAAAGAATTCCACAAGAATGTGGGATCCCCCCATATTCTGCAAGCTCCTACACTACCTGAAAAACTGCTCCTGAGGTTTGAGAGACCCTCAGGCACGTTATAGGATCCAGCAGAGAAAGGTGGAGGTTGCAGCTTGGTGGGGAAATCCACAGAAATTGTATTTCCCCCCTCCGTTATATGAACAGGTGCCTTCAACTCATACAAAAGGGCTACATTGGCTTCATAGTGGTTGAATGATTGAGCCATGAATGAGGAAATTCCTGAGTGAAAGCTATTTTCTTATTAGACCAGTTCCTATTTCTAAGCCTCCACCCCAGTGTGTGATACTGAGGTAATAATATTGATTAAACAATTCTTATACTGATTACTAAGATAATGTATGTGGATAAATACGGCCTTTCAAAAAATGGTGCTTTATATACAGCCTTTATCTATTTTAAGTCAGGTTTTGACTATATTGAGAGATCGATTGTAGGCAAAATTTAAAAATACATCCATTGACAAAAGGCTACCACTGTTGATTCAACGACTTTACATAGACACTAGGCTGAAGGTTGTTTGTAACAGAGGTGGTTATAGGACCAATATCATAGGCGTGCCAAACAAGGATGTATTCTTGCTTCCACTTGGTTTAATTTTTATATTAACTCGATAGTAAGGTCTCTTGAAGGCGATATCTGCACCCTCCCAAATTGGCATTACATCCACTCACAAGTCTTCTATATGAAGATGATGTAGTATTATTATCCTTAACTTCACTAGGTTTAAAGTGATTATTGAGAGCGCTTGCTGAGTTCTGTGACAAAGAAGAACAAACATTCAACTTTAGTAAGTCTAAAGTGCTTACATTTTCTAGACTAAAAACCAAGCACAGATGGATGATTAAAGGCAATAGCACAGAACACATCAAATCCTACGAATATTTGGGGTGGTCTTTCATTCTTCTTGCTTTTGGTTTCTCCGTTAAAATACATCAAAGCAAATGCTCAAAGAAGTCTAACAGCACTGTCGAGATTTTTTTACACGAAGGGGGGACAATGTATACCATTCACCATTAAAGTTTTTGACCCAAAGGTTGTGAACCAAATGCTGTTTGGATCACAAATGTGTTTTTATCAAAACTCTAAACCCCTGGAATTTATACAAACCAAATTTCTAAGATCCAATTTGACCTTACCATCCTGTATACCAAATTCAATATTACGCCTAGAAACAGGCCTGGTTTCCATTGATGCTTGGGTCTGGCTTTCTGCGATCACAACCTGCTTAATGTGGAATATACAACTGGGATATATGAAATAAACCAAAGTACTAAAGATATCGAGCTACAACAACATATCTATTCTGCTAGGAAACGTTACTATATAGAATAGTCAATTCAAATTAGCAAATTATCTAGGAAATCTCACAATAACAAAACGAAGATCAGCTTTTTCCTAGGTGCATTTTAATGTTCTCCCCTAAGCACTTTTAAAAGGAAGATACCAAAAAATCTCATATCCTGAATGAATTTGTCCTTGTGGTTACCAAGAAGTTGAATCAATAGGGCATGTCCTTTTATACTGTCCATTTTACAAAGGTGTGTGATGATCTTTTATCTCTGTTATTATGAAAATTCCTCGGAAGAGATGAAAAACTTTATATTACTGTTCTCCTTATAGATAAATCACATCAGACTATGGTGAAAGTTGCAGAATACCATACTAAAGCAAGGTCTTTCTGAGCCTCATTGGAGAAACAGAATGGACATTGCACTTTTAAAATGTCAACACCGTATCGAGAACGCTATATAGATTTGCAGTCTTGCATTTTTTATCTTAATGTTTATCGTGTTTATTTCTGCTGGTCGTTGACCGTAATAATCAATCAGTCAAGACAATTATGGAAGTCCTTTACTGTAGATCTGCTTGGATAGCAATGGCAATAGTGACAACCTCTAATAATTTATGGCTTTATCATGGGCAGTTTCTGACTGACAAGTCCATTTAGTTGTTTTCTGCATTCTGAGATCTTTTATCGATAATATCTCTGGAAAGAAGCTTGCATCCTGGGAGACAGAAATGCTTTTGGCACTTAGACTTTTTAACCCCACCCCCAATGCCCCAGTTAAGAGAGAAGATCCAGCTAGATTCCCCCCCCCCAACCCCGCCCTTCCCTTGGCCTCCTGTTTCATTTCTGATTGTGAAGGAACCTGCTCTGAGCGTTCTGTGAGAAGCCATAAATCTACACAACCTAGCGGTAGGAAACTTAGATTGGAAACAGTGGGCTGAGGAAAAATCTTATTAAAATTGTGATGGAAAATTGGCCCTAACCAGCTGTGTCTGTACTAAATGAATTAATATTTATGTACATGCAGATGAAAAACTGCATTGATGGCAACATATGAAACTGGATAGTTTTGGGGACCATGTTAAGCCTTCATTTTTTGCAGAAAACAAAGAGCTGCATTTCAAAGTCTCTGGCAGTAACTAAAGTCACCGTAACATGCCTGCATTCCTTCTTTTAGTTTCTGAAGGAGAGCTGGAATATAGTTCAAAAATGCCGCAGGTTATATTTTTACTTCTAGAAAATATGAGGTACTTCTGCTGTGCTTTCTCATAAAATTCTGTGCTGAGGGTTCAATTGTACGTTACCGTTTCTTCCTTATTTTCAGTGACTTATTTGCTTTTGTAAATGCACCTCCAGGATTGCTTTTTGAAGGAGGTTAACAGGGTGGGAAGAGAAGGGAGACTTTAACTTTTTCCTTCCCTGTTGTTTTCTCAATGAAAAAAAGCCACTCACGGTTGTGCCCTACTCTGCCTTTAACCCCACCTTCACTCGAAGTCTCAGAGTGGGCATTTTTGATATTAATTCATTTAGTACAGACACAGCTGGTTAGAGCCTTGTGGTGCCGGCGACGGAGACCGCAGGTCTTCCAGCAGCCAGCTTGACTGAGTTGGGGGGTGGGTGCAGGACGGCTGTCCCATTCATGGAAGAACGTCTTCTGAAGGCAATTAAGGCAGTACCAGCTGGAAAGAGGAGGCCTTACAGTACCTCTTGCGGGAGGGGAGTTGAATGCATGAAGCTGCCTTATACTGAATCAGACCCTTGGTCTACCGAGGTCAGTATTGTCTCCTCCTGGGGTGTCGAACTCATTTTTTATGAGGGCCGGATTTGACATAAATGAGACCTTGTTGGGCTGGGCCATGTGAAATACTGAAATTACTGAAATATTGTGTTTTAACGATTTTGCTGTTTTACATATGTATCTATATATATATATACTTTCTGCGAGCTGCCCTGAGCCTACCTCGACGGGGAGGGCGGGATACAAAATAAGTAAATAAATAAATAAATAAATAAATAAATGTTATGTAATGCCAGGTAGCAGAGATATAAACTTTATAAAGGACACAAACACAAAGGGTTTTTTTTAACTTAAAATAAAAACATGCTTAAAACATTACCGCTCTTGCAATATTTTGCTTATTTAACAGTGTCTGATAACGGACACCTCTTGCTCTGAATTATTGCGTCAAAATGCCTGTGCTATTGCAATCTTGGGTATGCTGTTCAGGTGTGTATCTGTAAGCGGCAAACCTACGATGATGCAGCAGCAGCAGAAATGGAGGAAGAAGCAGAAGACAGCCAGTTCCACTGTGGGCCTGACAGAAGCCCTCTGGGGGCCTGATCCGGACCCCTGGGCCGCATGTTTGACACCCCTGGTCTACTCAGCTTGGCAGTGGATCTCCAGGCTGAGTCTTTCACTGCACCTACTGCCTGGTCCTTTTAACTGAAGATGTTGCGATTGAACCTGGGACCATCGGCATGCTAAGCAGGTGCTCTTCCACTGAGCCACAGCCCTCCCCTAAGTTCTCCCTTCACCAGGCTGTGACAAGGAGTCAAAAGGTGGTTACGGCGGTGCTGGTTCAGAAGTCCAAAATCAAACCTCAGACCATGTGTTACCTTTCATTAGGACCAGATCCAGTGACACCAAAACAGCATACACGTTTTCAGGCTGCTGCTGGCCTGGATGGTCAGGGTGCCCTGAATGGTCCGGTGGTTGTAGTTGTGCCGTCTTTTTCTGGGATGCCTCCTGGGCGTGCTCCTAAACCACCGTTTAGCAATCTGAGGTTGGATGTCCATCCCCTCCACCTTGTCACACAGCAGTCGTGGTTTGTATTTCTTGAACGCCACCTTCTCTGCAGCTGTTTCAGGGTGCAGACACCATGCCAGAACAAATGTTGACAGCCTTAGAGCAGGGCTGTCAAACATGCGGCCCGGGGGCCAGATCAGGCCCCCGGAGGGCTCCCATCAGGTTCGCAGAGGAACTGGCTTCCAGTCCTGCTGCTGATGCTGCATCATAGCTTGATTCACCAGACTCTCTTAATCACTCAGCCATTTCATGTTTTAACCTAGGTCCTAGACTCAGAACTCTGAGCATGAGATTTCTGTGGTGAACGTCAATAAATCAAAAGTAGGTTTGCAGCTTACAGAGCTAATGTTTTAAGCATGTTTTTATTTTAAGTAAAAAAAAACCCTTTGTGTTTGTGTCCTTTATAAAGTTTATATCTCCGCTACCTGGCATTACATTTTATGACACACATGGCCCGGCCCAACAAGGTCTCATTTATGTCCAATCCGGCCCTCATAGCAAATGAGTTCGACATCCCTGCCTTAGAGGGTTGTCCCAGCAAAAAAAACCCCCTCCCCTCACTATAAATATCTGAGCGGTGAATCTTGGACTTCAGCTTCCTAGCAAACTCTTTCAACATGCAGTCCTCTCTTCTAGACCCTGTTTCTGCTCTTCCAGGCAGAGAAGAAGCACAGGTGCATGCCCATAACTCTGTGGATGACCAAACTGTACCATTTCAGGTGGAAGAACATCGTGTTTAAATGCTTCCTCTTATTAAAGGTGCTCGCAAGCGGAAAAGCAGCCCTTTGGGTCGAAGGCTGCTTAATGTATAATCTCAAGAGATATGCAGAGATTTATTAAGGGCAGTGAAAAGAGGTATAGAATATTCCCACCAAATCTAGTTGGTCTGTGAAGTCTTTGTTGCTGGATCCTCACCCTAAGTCATAAGTCAAGTTATGTAGGTTAATGGCTTTCCCTTAAGCACAATAGTATTCTCTTGTGTCCGGCAGACAGCTGCACCGAATAGGCCAGGGTATGGAATTGAAAGGCCGCACCCTGGCTATTATTTCTGTCCCTGGACGCTTTCGACCCCTTGCTTTCCTGTTCCCAGGAGTGCTGAAAGTGAACGTTTTGTCCACTCGACGGCAAGCTTGCTGGTCCCTTTCATGTAGACTCGCAAACAGTTGTCTCTTTGTGATGGGTCTCTTTGTCGGATCAGGATGAACAACCTTTTTGAAGTCGGCGAACAAGGCATCACTTTTTAAGAGACAGCGTTTGTACTAGGGGAGAAGGGGGAATAGAGTGTCCTTGACCGTACCGGAATAATGTGGGCCTGAATAATGTTCCGGCTGTTCTCCTTCTCCGTACGCTTAGAGATGCTGGAGTCTGAAGCTGTTCCTTCAGTACAGTGTACCCTGACCTCTTCACGAAGGCATCTGGTTCAAGGCTCCTGTTATTTTCCCAAACATTTTGTTTCCTTAGCAAGCACAATCTCTCAGAAAACAAATAACTTGGTGTTCTGAGACAACATTTAAAATGTCCATTGAGGGGGGGCTGTTTCTGTACTTATTAATTTTGCTGCTCTCCCCCCCCCTTTTCTTTTTCAGATGCAAAGGACCAGGGCTTGAAGGCTGTCCCAACGGGTAAGGATTGTAAATTAATTCTGTGTTCATAATGAACCTAGCAGTTCGAAAGCAAGAAATTGCAAGTAGATAAATAGGTACCGCTTTGGTGGGAAGGTAACAGCGTTCCGTGCGCCTTGGTATTTAGTCATGCTGGCCACATGACCACGGAAATGTCTTTGGACAGTGCTGGCTCTTCGGCTTGGAAACGGAGATGAGCACCGCAACCCTAGAGTCGGATTCGACTGGCTTTCGAGCAAGGGAAATCTTTACCTTTATACATATGAGTAGTGTTCCCTCTAAGCTGAGTTAGTGTGAGCTAGCTAGCAGGTTTTTAGCCTCCGGCTCACACTTTTTTGCCTTCGCTCAGGAAGGATGGCTCCAGAGCAAACTCATTTATGCAGCAGCCAAATCGCTCACCCACACCTTTAATGCCAGGAGTTCACAAAGTAGAATTTTTGCTCACAAGACTCCACAGCTTAGAGGGTGCATTGCAGATGAGTATGTGTGTATGTATAATTTTATGTATATAGTATAGGTGTGTATATATGGATACATAATTGGGTGTAAATCATGAGATAGGGTCCAAATATCCCCTTTCATTAACCCAAGGACATCTTGGGATCCAATCCAGTGCTTGATGCACCCAGCTGTCTTTGTTTTGAGTGGATTAGGGTTCCTCTGACCAGTGGTGGAATTAGGTAACATTTGAACTTAGTGGTCTTATCCAGTGTTCCCTCTAAGCTGAGCTAGTGTGAGCTAGCTCGCAGTTTTTTAGCCTCCGGCCCACACATTCTTGTCTTAGCTCAGGAGGAAGGATGGCTCCAGAGCAAACTAATTTATGCAGTTGCCAAATTGCTCGCTCACAACTTTAATGCCAATAGCTCACAAAGTAGAATTTTTGCTCACAAGACTCCACAGCTTAGAGGGAGCATTGGACTCGTTTCCCTTTTTAAATGTGACACGGGCCTGTTTTTCTGGATCCTCCAGGCGTGCGTGTATGAGACATCATATGTGCATCTCATTTTCTTGGACCCCTGCCATGCCCCCGCCACCGCCTAGAGATATTAATTGCATTTGTGGACTTCTCTAAGGCAGCTAGTAGTACTCTTCCTCTTGAACGCGGTCTGTGTGCATCTGTGAAAAAGATCCACCTTCCCCTTTCTCCCTCCACTGATAGACTGGGATTTGAGCCACTGGCGCTTTAGGGAAAGAATAGGGAAAGAATCCAGCAAGTCTCTCAGAATTAAAGAAAAAAATAGTCTTTAAAAAACAGTTTTATGTGACATGCCGCCAAAAAGCTGGTGGGGAAATCTAAGGGGCAAAAGATACAGAATTTCATAGAACCATAGAATCACAGAGTTGGAGGGGGCTGTGCAGGACATCTAGTCCAACCCCCCTGCTCGATGCGGGATCAGCCTAGAGCATCCCAGACAATTGTAAGTTGTCCTATTCATTGTAGATCGTCCTGTTGTCTGAATACAGCCAACACTGATCAGTTTAATTGGATGACTGTGTCTTCATATACAGGCTTTTCAGCAAAGCAGAGCACCTCACAAGCTAGTGATCTGCTGTCAGTGGAAGGACTTTTTATTATGAGTATACGGAGTTAAGCTTTCTTTCATTCTTGTTGTCGCTAGCAAGGAGGTCTTGCGTGTTGCAAGGACCTTTGCCATGCATGTCCTTTGGGTCCTTTGCAGTTGCAGGTAGAGGGCGGGTTTTGATTATGCAGAAAACCAGTCTTTCTGTCACCTCTCGTTTAAAAGCGGAGATGTGAGCCCCGGATGGCCAGCAAACCGTGGTGAACCAACTTCATTACTCTTGGCATGTTGTTTTAAGATCGGCGGTATTTGGTCTTTTCCCTCTAGCTCCAAGGTCCCATCCATTGCTGCTGGAGTTGTAGGGATCATGTTCGGCTTGCTTCTCATTGCGCTGGGCATTGGCCTCTACGTGCGGAGGCGTCGCATTGTCAGAAAGCGTACTTTGCGCCGGCTGCTACAGGAAAGAGAGGTAGGTTCAGGAAATGATTCTGAAATGCTGGCTGGGAGGGGTCAGAAAGGTCCCAGAGCCTTTCCAGACGATCAATTTCATATCCCTGATTTCTGCACAGAATCTGATTCTCTCCGGGAACTGTTTCTGGTTTTCAGGGGAAATATCCCGTTTTCCAAACAAGGTTACATTTGTGGTTGGATAAACATGCTCCTGTACCCTTGCTAGTGGGTGCTGTTGTGGCTTGCTGATATACAGGCAGTGGCTGTGGCATTGCCGATGAAGAGCAACACAGTTCCTTCTCAGTCACGGTGTCATGTTATGGTACTGTCACTGCTGGGACAATGGCTACTAACTAGGAATATCCCTAACCTTCCAACCCCAAGAGGGGATGTCATCATTTTTTTAAAAAAAGAGCCCAAAAGAGGATGGACACTAAAAAAAAAAGAGGACATGTTCTCTAAAAAGAGGACATCTGGTAACTCCACTACATTGCCACTTGCACTGATCTTAACATTGTGTCTGGAACTACTTTTTCTTATCAAAACACATTAACTGTCCCAGGAATGCTCTGTATAAAACATGGCAGTGTTGCTCTTCATGAGGGTCCGATGGCCTGTTTTATAAATGTTCCACTTTCTCGGCAATTCAGCTGAAAATGGGTAATGGCAGTTTGGATTTCAGGTATTTTCAGAGGGGGGTTGTTTTTGTTTTGCCCTGCTGTGGGGGTGTGTTTTGAAAATCCATTGAGCTGCACCAGTTTTTCGTACCTATTTCTGAGCGATGTTTTTGCCCAGGTAACCTGTTCGGAGGTGGGGGGGGTAATAGCAGCACAGAAAGGGTTGCCAACCCCCAGGTGGCACCTGGAGATCACCCACTGTGACAGGTTGCGTCCAGAAGACCTCTTCCTACGGAGATCAGGGCCCTGCGGGATCTTATGCAGTTCCGCAGGGCCTGCAAGACGGAGCTCTTCCGCCAGGCTTTCGAGTAGGAGCCGCCGCCCCTACTATACCACCACCGCCCTGAGGTCCCGATTAAACACCTACTATGGAAGAATCCTTCTGCCGTCTTCTTGGGACTTTGGACATTCGATCCGCCATCTTCAGATTATGAATGGCACTGAGCACTTTGTTATTAGATTTTAATATGTAACATATGTTTTAAATTGTTATGTATATATTGTTTTACCATGGCAAGTTGTTCTTGACTCTGTAAGCCGCCCTGAGCCCACTGGGGAGGGCGGGGTATAAGTACGAAAAATAAAATAAATAAATAAATCGTGCTATGTTTTGCATTGAACAGCTTGTGGAGCCTTTGACCCCCAGCGGAGAAGCACCAAATCAGGCTCTCTTAAGGATTTTAAAGGAAACGGAATTTAAAAAGGTCAAAGTTCTCGGCTCTGGAGCTTTTGGTACCGTTTACAAGGTATAGTTGCCACCTTTTCCTCCTCCACTGTAAAAGTTCAAAACTTGCAAATCAGAAAAAATATATATATCTTGGGTAAAATATATAACACGCTGAAATCTGTATTTCAGTTCATATCAATATTAATTCAATGCTAATATTGCATGTCAGTAAGGCAAAATCCTGATTTTTTTTATTTTGGCAGAATATTTGTTTGCAGTGTTTCAGTTACGACAGGAAAATGACAAGCAAATTAAAATGGGGGAAAGCTCAAAAAAGATCAGCAAGAATTAGCGTACCTTAGCAGTAACTGTGGTTACGTTGATCCAGATGTAGCCCTGCCAATAGTTATCTCTAGCCAAGGGAGAGGAGCAGCCATGAGCCCATGCAGTTATGTGGTGCTGCATCTGACGCAGGCCATTCTCTCTCTCTCCCTCTCTATGCTTCTCGCTGTCTTGGGGGGGGGGGGGGTGCAAATGAGCGCTCAGTTCTATTCAGACTTGCTTGGGAATAAGCAAAGCTAACAGAGCAGTTAGTGACAGGATCGGGCAGCATGGCTGAATGCCCATGTATGTTCTTGCAATCTGGCTCTTGTTCAAAGAACTGTACAGAGCAGAGTACCAGTGAGATTTCCTATCCACCCCTTCTTGCTGCTCATCTCGCAGCTGCCAAAAGCGGCTTCCGAGGACCAGGGGATTCTCTGGAACGGCAGGCGATGCTGCTTGAAAGATTGCAGCTGTGGAGGGACGGGCAGAAATGGGTGGCTCTCCTTAGTGGAGTTAGAATCGCCTTCCTCATAGAACAGGCCCCCCGATCCAGGCCATTATATGTTGGATGCCGTTTCTTTAGTCAAGTCCTATTTATCATTTCCCGGAAACTTTGTGACAGGCAGTTATCCTGACGGATTGTTTAATCGCCTCTGCTGCTTGGATGATGCATTCCTTCTGAGCATCCCATAGGGTTTACACGCAAACCTGCTTTCTATATGAGAATTTATGTATTAAACTTCTCCCCCTTTTGGTTATTTTTACAGGGGCTCTGGCTTCCAGAAGGGGAGAAAGTTAAAATTCCTGTGGCTATTAAGGAACTGAGAGAGGCCACATCTCCCAAAGCCAACAAAGAAATTCTCGATGTGAGTTCTCTCCCTTATCTTCTTCTATAACTTTCACAGACGTTGAAATATTGGGTGGGGTGGGGTGGCACAAAGTCAAAAATGCAGGCACTGTTTGTAGACTTATTCAGAGCTGTTGGCCACATTGATTTTTCCAGAGATCAAGTTTTCTGAAGGGTGCTTATTTTTTCGCCATCTCGCCCCCCCCCCACCGCTCGGGATTCCTCGGTTCCACCAGAAATGCAATGGTCTGGAACCACAAAACAGCATATCAGGATCAGAGAGACCAAAGGGACATGGGATGTGTTTCTCCAGCAGGGATCCCACCCACCCCCAGTGTTTGTTTATTTATTTATTTTATTTCACTTATACCCCGCCCTCCCCGCAAGCGGGCTCAGGGCGGCTTACATAGGCACAACTGTGCAATAAAACTGCAAGCCCCTTTTGAAACTGAGGAAAGTCTGAAAAAGCAATTTGTGATGCGGCACAGAGAATCTGTTGCTCAAAGGGGAAACAGTGAAAAAGAACAAACGAAAAACACAGGTCATGGACCTAAAATAGCTGTTTTAATCCCGGGTCATTAAAAAGGGGGGTGGGGTGGGGGTTAAAAAAGTAAATGCATCCTGTGCATCGATCGATGACCCCACAAGGAATGCCACATGAGGACACTCGGACCCCTGAGGCCACTGCCGACTTCCACCCTGCAGCTCCCCCTGTGCCAGAGTGCACCTGATGCTCCTTCCTTCCTTCCCTGTTCTCCAAAGCATCTGTAAATGGAAGTACCCAGGCTCCTCCTGGTTTGGGAAGCCATATAAGGCATGTGTGTCTTGCCACTCTCTAAAGGAAGCCTTGGCAACGAAGAGGGAAGGAGCATTGGGGCTACTGGTTCTGGGGTGGTGAGGGCAAGCAGGCAGCGGCAGTCATGACGGGGGAGGCAGTGGTGGCGGCCGCTGCCCCACACAGTCTGCTGCCCCAGGCCTCCGTTTCATCTCGTCCCATTGACAGAGCCAGCCATGACACTGCGAATGTACTTGTAACCAACTGTGATTAATTATTAATACCACTGCAATCAGACCAGTCGACATTGTGAATGTAAAACTGTGATGTTTGGGGGCAGAGTTTTCAACAGTTGCTGTAACAGATCGTGTGAGATGAAGCTGTATTTGTTGTTGTTGTTCAGTCGCGCAGGTGAGTCCGTCTCTTTGTGACCCCATGGACCACATCACGCCAGGCCCTCCTGTCTTCCGCTGTCCTCCAGAGTTTGCTTAATTTCATGTCCGTTGCATCGAATAACACTGTCTAACCATCTCGTCCTTTGTCGTCCCCTTCTTCTTTGACCTTCAATCTTTCCCAGCATCAGGGTCTTCTCCAGGGAGTGCTCCCTTCTCATTTGGTGGCCCCAAAGTATTTGAGCTTCAGTTTCATTATCTGGCCTTCCAGGGAACAGTCAGGGTTGATTTCCTTTAGGATTGACTGATTTGATCTCCTTGCAGTCCAGGGGACTCTCAAGAGTCTTCTCCAGCACCATAATTTGAAAGCATTTATTCTTCGGCGCTCGGCCTTCCTTATGGTCCAACGCTCACAGCTGTATTTATCTGTGTATTAATGACGTCATCTCAGCTGCTAGACAAGGGTGATGGCCATCCCCATTTTTCACCATATAATTTGTATTTATGACGTATCTAAAATATGTGTCCCACCTCTCCATAGTTTGTTTGAGGTGGCTTATAATAAAACCACACAGTAAACCACCTCAGTTGCCAGGATAAGAGCACAGTCAGCAGCCGGCAGCCACCATGGTGTATGCAAATCCAAAGGAAAAGGGAGGCACTCGACTGGATGCTTCCCCAAATCTGTCGCTGTCCCTGAAATCTATCTATCTATCGATCTATCTATCTAATCTATCTATCTATCTATATATCTATATATCCTTGGATTTATATCCCGCCCTACCCCGAAGGCTCAGGGCGGCTGACAAGGGCACAATGTGCCAAGATTATAACAATAAAAACACAAGTATAAAACAGTAAAATACAGTAAAATACAATAACAAATTTACAATACAAATTTAAACAAAGATGGGTAGATCTTAAACCCAATGGTAGCTTCCTGAAATCTATCATCCACCTCATGCCAGGGGCGACTCACCCCCCAGTGGGATCCAGACAATCGTGGTGATAGTACGACGGTGCATGCAAGGCAATGGTGGAATAAGGACCTCAGGGAAGGGGACATGTGGACGTCTGGCAGAAGGCAACAGCACAGAGGGCTCTCTTTCTCGTGACAGCCCTCCTCACTTCACTTGGAGGGAGGAACCCCCTGGATTGGGCTGGGGGGGGAGAGTCCTCTGTGTCTTGGCAGTATAATATGGGAACAAGCAGTCCTGGTCACGGAATGTGTAGGGCTTTAGGGGTCAAAAACAGCACTTGCAAGCCAATGTTCCCTCTAAGCTGTGAAGTCTTGTGAGCAAAAAAATCTACTTTGTGAGCTACTGGCATTAAAGTTGTGAGGAAGTGATTTGGCTACTGCATAAATTAGTTTGTTTGGAGCCATCCTTCCCAGGCTAAGACAAAAACGTGTGAGTCAGAGGCTAAAAAACTGTGAGCTGGCTCACACTAACTCAGCTTAGAGGGAACACTGCTTGCAACTGGGCCTAGAAACAAAAGTGGACTTTAAAATTGGGATCTTTAAAACTGGGATACTAGGCTGATGATCACTGCCCCCAGCCAGATTCCACTGAAGTTGTAGAGTGATAAAGATTCTGAATATTTCAGCTTCCTGATACGTCTGACAACATTGCAAAGGAAGTAGATGGTGATATGTTAACCTCCTCCTAGTCTTGAAGGGGGCAGACTCAAAAGCAGCTCACACCCATGCACTGTCTGATATCCCCCCCCCATCCACATTACCGGCCCCATAAGTGTGGAGCGCATTCAGAATATGAACCAGGGTGCTCAGGAATAACAGTATGCACAGATATGGGCTGTGTGTGTTCATGCTGAGGATTTGCCGTACATGGGAAGGATGGCAGGGAAGGAGGAAAAAAAACTGATAGTCTGCAACTGTGAATTTGAGAATTAACAACACTAGAAACGATTAGAAGAAAGCTCTGGGGGAGGAGCTCCTATTAGCTCCACTGCTTAAAAGTGTCCGTGCGCTGCGAGTATTAACAGTAACCTAATCCATTTCATTCTCTAGCCAGAGTTCCTAACGGCTTTGTTAGGATAAGAGCTAAGTCAGGAGATTTGCAGCCAAATACCAAACATAGTTGGAACAGGTCAGGGCATACCTTGGAGATTTCCAAGATACTGGTTTTCAAAAAAGGCCCCCAAAGCCTGCTGTAAGTTCTCAAGAGCCTTTAAAGAAACATCTGACTGCACAATGGCTTCGTTATTCTTTCTCGAAGGGGTCAGCCGGCTCTTTCATTCTGCAATATTAAATTTAATGGGCTCTGTTGAGTTTTGGAACAGCTCCGTCTTCTGTGTGGCCCACATGCGTACCCGGTCCATGCATTTAAATTCACAGTCTGGCAGTCTTCAAGTCAGCATTTGCGGGAATGCTCGCTTCAAGCCACGTGGTTAGGGAATATTGGTTTAGCTGAAAATTAATACAATATGTCTCTGACATAACAGGAAGCAGAATGAGAACCAGACTTGCTTCACAGTTACGAGTCTGCAATGCATATCACTGTCGCTGAATTAGAAGTCTGCAGTCTTTCCAAGAAAGACCATTTCGATGCAAAGTTGTTTTCTATGCATTTATAATGGGTTGTCACCAAAGATTGCCTTCTGCGAAGTGACTGATATTGCCAATGGACACCTCTTTCTTGCAGTGGAAACCAGCTCAGTTTTATGCATGAAGTAGCTACAGTGACTGTATTAGAACTGCCCCATTCAGCCAATTTGAGTTCCTAGCGCTCAGCAGCTGGATCTCAGAAACCAACAGTGTGTTTTCTAGCTAGTGATCTGGAAGCTAGGGGACTATCCCCTTGGGAAGCAGGAGAAACCAGTTCCAGGCACATCTCCATTCCTGGAAAATTGAGAGGCTCCGTTTTCAGTTAGCCAAATGCGCATGGGAAGAGAGGCTGGCCCTTGGTGGTTGCAAAAGACACGGATTCCCTGGACTAGCCCTTGCAGTCCCCACTTCTCCCCAGGGTCCCCAGACCCCAGTTTAAGAAATGCTGGCTCAGGGCATTGTGCACAAAGTGTCAGCCTAAGCAAGCATTCCAAAATATCCAAGAAAACAAGCAGTGATAACAAAGCAGCAAAACAGGGAAGAGGCCGCGGCTCAGTGGTAGAACACATAGCTTTGTATGCAGAAGATACCAGGTTCAGTCCCTGGCATTTCTTGTCAGCATGATCTTAGGAACCAAGGCTGGGAAAGCTCCACCTACCAACCTAAAATAGCTGCTGCCAGCCAGAGTAGACAGCTTTGGCCTAGACAGAGCAATGGTCTGCTTCTAAAACTTCAGGTGTACAGGGAAAGCCTACTGTCTTCTTTCCAAAATGATTAAAATTCTGAATACAATAATCGCTTCAGCCAAAGGTCTGGCAGAATGAATGTATTTTACCAATCTCTGGGAAATTTGCAGAAATGCCGTGTGACCACAACGTATGGAAAGGCTTCAGATATCTCTCTTTCTGTCTGTCTGTCTGTCTGTCTATCATAGATAGATAGATAGATAGATAGATAGATGGATGATTGATAGATGGATGATAGATATTTTGCCATCAAGTCACAGATTACTTATAACAATCCCATGGCATTTTCAAGGCAAGATGTTCAGAGATGGTTTGCCACTACGTGGCTCTGTGTGGCAGCCCTCGTATTCCTTGGTGGTCTCCCATCCAAATAAGGCCGACCCTGCTTAGCTTCCAAGGTCTGACAAGATCGGGCTAGCCTGGGCCATAAAGGAAGTTTACATTATTTATGTGACCTAGGCCACTGAGTTCTCTCTTTTTTGCACTGACATTCCTTATGTTTTTTTGTTTTAATTAAGCATTGCAAGCCTAGCAATTACAATTACACTGGAATGGGAAAGGCTGCAAACCAAAGGATTTTTTGCTAAGTATGTGAAAGCATTAAGCCATATTGCTAAAACAAGTTGCAACATTTATGAAGGTTTTGACAATGGAATGAAATGTACCATCAATTGTGATACAAACGTTTTGTCTCAGAAGTATTATGTAATCCAAAATCCGGTCTTGCTTTTGCCAGCTTGAATGGCATTTCAGCATGCAGACCTGAAAGTGATCAGTGCATTTGGAAAGCATCCATTACCTCAGTATGTGATGGCATATAATGGAGCTGGGCTGTGGTTCACTGGTAGAACATCTGCTTGGCATGCAGAAGGTCCCAGGCTCGATCCTCAGCATCTCCAGTTTAAAAAATCAGGTAGGAGGTGATGGGAAAGACCTCTGCCCGAGACCCTGGAGAGCCGCTGCCAGTCAGACAATACTGACCTTGATGGACCAAGGGGTCTGATTCAGTCTAAGGCCGCTTCGTGTGTGGCATTCTTGCATGTGAGATCCAAACTATACACCATGTGGACTGAGGTGGCAGAATTTTGGACTATAGCAGCAGAT
The DNA here is from genome assembly GCF_001447785.1 of Gekko japonicus. NCBI lineage: Eukaryota > Metazoa > Chordata > Lepidosauria > Squamata > Gekkonidae > Gekko > Gekko japonicus. The sequence continues at coordinate 35,801 of NW_015172630.1, read as the reverse complement.
CGCAATTGGGGGCTGTGTGAGGAAATCATATGTTTGAATGGTCCTCCACGTAAAAAGGCCCCTGCGGAAGATCAGTTAGGGCATCAGGTTCCGATAACTCTACCCATAGTGCTCTAGGCTTGTAGGCAAAGAACTGTTTCGGTGACGGAACAGTCGTGTCCATGACATCGAAAAATGCATTTTTCCAAATACACATATAATTAGGAAGCAGGCTTCACATTTGCAGACATCCAACCTGTCCATGTTGACCCAAGAGACTAGTTTACTGTAATGAGCTTTACATGGGGTTGCCCTTAAAGATAATCTGGAAACTGCATCTGGTGCAAAATGCAGCCGCCTGTTCGTTACCCGGGACTAGCGGCAGGACCTTGTCCCTTCTATTCTTTTTTCCTTTTTTTGGCCCCCCGAAGGGGAATTTTTTTTATTTGCATTTTCTAAAACTACAACAGAAATAAGGGAGGGGAAACCTACAATCTATGGGAGAAAGTAAAGAAACCTAACTAAAACCCCAAGTGTGGAGATTATACAATGCTTGGAAAACCGTTGTTACTCTTTAACATTTACTTTAGACATGAAGAGTGTCTGCCAATCATCACTTCTGTCATTGAAACCAGCTTATCTGACTAAACAGAAAGAAATTCCAAGGCTAGTTCCCTTTTTGCGTCCCCCCGCCCTACAGACAAGCTATTTTGGACCCAAAAGTCCCTCAGCAAGAACATTCAAAAAGAAATATCTTCTTCCGTCTCCAATGTATCTCCTTTTCCAATTAGCTTCACTAAATCAGGACCTGTCCATTTAAAATGTATACCGAATTTCTTTTTCCGGGGACCTCTTCGCTTCCTTGTTCACCTTGAATCATGAGAGTCCTTCTTTTTGTTGCATTAAATGCACACTCATTGGAGAATCCAATCGCACTCTTAGCTAGCAGATTTTATGAAGTGAGGGTAGCGAGCCCTTTGCTCCAAAAAACGCTTTTCAATCTGCTTGCTAGTCCATCCCTGATCAAGCAAACTTTGAAGTTTCCATACCGTCCATAGTTCTCTATGTTCAAGGGGTCATTCCTTCTTACACACTGTTCCTTTTAAAAGTATTGCTGTTTTAACACAGTTCCTGTTTGATACTCTATTTTAGCCAGCAAGGGGCCCACGATTTACTTTGTAGACATAGTCTATGGTTAGGTCACATGACCCAACCTTCCAGTGTTCTTCTTCCTGAAGAAGATTTGGGTCCCGCCTTCCTCTATGCCTCTCGTCACCATCTTTGGGGGATGTTTACATTTATTGATAAAGAATGCCAAAGTCTCAAAGGTCTGTAAAAATGCTCAACTTTCTTTTGGAAAAAAACTCTCTGTTATAGCCCATCACCGCAAGTTAGATCAGTCCCCCAGTCATGCTTTCACATTCGCTTAGACGTCAAGAGAAAGGGCATCCCCTCCCCCCTTCACTTCAAGGGGGACTTCACTTCAATGCTTTGGTGTCTCATTTCAACGTTAACTCATTCCTCAGTCTTTAGGTCGATCCAGCAGGTCCTAATGCAGCCCCTGGGATCACACCAAGCAGAAAAGCCGCTAAACCTCCTAGTGCTTGTCCCAGTGTGCGTAGCTTAGCCCCATTCGGGGGATTCAGCGCAGAGAACGTCGGGGTGGAGGGAAGCCTCGATCTGCCGGCAGTGTGCCAACAGAGAGGCTAACCTCAAAGCCCCATGGTAAGGGACCCATTGGAAGGGTCCCAGAGGGGCGCGAATGGACGCACCCCCTCTCAATGCGCTGATCCACAGATCGCTCCCTGGGGATGCGGCCGCCATCAGCCCGCCAAAACCAGAAGTCCTTGTCCCTTCTGTTCTGAGGTTCCTTCACTGGCTGCCTGTTAGGTCCAGGGTTCAAATGACAGGTGTTCGTGTTCACCATGAAAGCCCTTCATGACCTGAGGCCAACATACTTAAAGAATCACCTCTCTCTGCACGTTCCCACAGTGCAGTGCTACTCTTCCCACCAAGCTCTGTTATCCATCCCCACCCCATCCCGCTGCCTAAGGCATGATCTGGGATAGTCCAGACTCCGGCTTTTCCAGTGGCTGCCCCGTGCCTGTGGGACAGCCTCTCGGGGGGGGGGGCACCCACCTGGCTTTCTGGCAAGGCGATAAGGCAGGGTTATCCCAGAGAGCCTTTAAAGCACCCTGAGCCTGTTCATTGGCTTGCGGGGTCTAGAAGGTATTTCAAGATTGGTTTCTAGTTTTTAAAAAATATATTTTTATGTTCATGTTTATTTATCAAACTGTTTGGTATTGTTTTATATTGTGGTTTAGCCCCTTAAGACACGAGATGCTCGGGTGGAGGGTGTGTGAGTGTGTCTGTGTGTATTCTAGATCTATCACTAAATAAAGAATAGGTCACCGCACCTGAAGTATGAAGTGGTACATACGAACAGCTCCACCGCCTCATTCTGTGGAGCAGGGCTCTTTTTGTAGAAAAAGCCCAGCAGGAACTCATTAGCATAATAGGCCACAACTAACAGCAGGAACTCATTAGCATAATAGGCCACACCCAACAGCAGGAACTCATTAGCATATTGGGCCACACCCCTGATAGCACAGCTCATTAGCACATTAGGCCACACCCCCATGTTACCAGAAGTGTGGTTATCCAGCCACACCCACCTTTTGCTTGTTATTCTGTTTACCTTGTTCATTATCAAAACCCAGGGCCTTTTTTGTAGCAGGAACTCCTTTGCATGTTAGGCCACAAACCCCTAATGTAGCCAATCCTAATGAGTTAGTTTCGGAGGTTGGTTGTGGCCTATTATGCTAATGAGTTCCTGCTGGGTGTGGCCAACTTGGGAGCCAGCCAGAACTCCGTTCCTGCCCAAAAAATAGCCCTGCGAGTGTATGGAATGATTCTAGGACACATTCACTGTTACGTTTCCACCGCTTTTCTTGCATCTTGACATTTTTTGGCACTGCAGAGGACGGGGTTTCAGTCTCGCTCTTCTCTTCCCCCTCGCCCCAGGAAGCGTACGTGATGGCCAGCGTTGACAACCCCCACGTCTGCCGTTTGCTGGGGATTTGCCTGACCTCCACCGTTCAGCTGATCACCCAGTTGATGCCTTATGGCTGCATCCTCGACTACGTCCGAGAAAACAAGGACAATATCGGTTCCCAGTACCTTCTCAACTGGTGTGTGCAGATTGCAAAGGTGAGCGAATAGCAACGTCCTCCTAGTTTGACGATGTCTTGCGTCTCTGACACCGTTAGATCTGTCTGCTGGGCCCAGCCCACCGTCCGAAACTCTAGGTGTGGCACACAAAAGCCAGCCCACCAAAACGCCTGGACTTTTTGTGGACTATCCCTGCTGCAATGTGCATGGCTTCTGAAATTTCGAAACGCATAAAGTACTGCTATGTAGGTTTTTAAAATTGGGGAGGGGTAGTCAGAAGTCCTGTTGCATATGTGCTCAGAATTCTTTGGGTTGGAGAAAAAAGCCTGCACTCTTATCTAGAGACCCGAGCAAATCTCTTGGTTGCTAAACCACAGACAGGAAGCCCATTCCCAAAGGTACTTTTCTGCAGAGTTCATGCTTTTATTTGTTTCCTAGGCATCTGAAGAAGTAATTTTTCATCTTTCTGAAGGGCTTTATCTCTTGTCATCTGAAACATAGAATTTTTCTCAGCACTAAAGTGTCTCAGGAGATAGACCGTAAATTTAATAACTAACAAAATGAGATGGGAGTTTAGAGCACTATGAGAGATTTGTAACAAACTGTTTGGCTTCTATAATTCTACAAAAGATACGGCCAACTGGGACAAGTCTTGGATAAAAATAGTTGCAACATTGCACAATTAAAACAGGGTTTACATGTTTACCTCTTATATGTTAGAAATCCAGCTAGATAAATAAATATTTAATTATTCACAAGTAATTCTGTGTTCGCAACTTCAAATGAAATGACAGTATTGTGTTCTTAGGTATGCTGTACCATGAAACATGCAAGTGTTTACTTGAAGGAGGAATTGCCAAACTGGATAAACTCATTATGTGTGAGGCCTTGATAAATGAGGCTGCTGTTAATAGGGCTTTGTTGTTGATGATGACTCGATCTTTGAGAATAACAGCTCATTAAAGTTCCATTTATTTAATGAAAGCAGCTTTTATAGTGGCCTTCTGCCAGTGTGCTGGGGTAATTTGTTTGGCAGCATTTGAAACCCTTGCAGAAATTCATCTGAAGATGGTGGTCCAAGGTTAATGAGGGAAGAATGAGGGTGGACGCTAGGGAGCAAACGTATTCCTAACCGCTGCATCACCGCATTCGCGAAAAACATGTAGTAGCTGCGGTCACATGCCGGAAATGTTTTCCTCTGTTAACGTTTCTGGGTGGCCTTGGGCCAGGCACGCATGCTCAGCCTCGCCTACCTCACAGTTGTGAGGGCAAAATGGGGGCGAGGAGAATGCCGTAAGCTGCTTTAACATAAGAACATAAGAGATGCCAATATTGGATCAGGCCAAGGGCCCATCCAGTCCAACACTCTGTGTCACACAGTGGTCAGAAATACCAGTGCCATCAGGAGGTCCACCAGTGGGGCCACTGGTGCTTTGGGTCTCCATTGGGGAGAAAGGCCGGAAGCAAATAAGTAAATACCATAGCTCTTCAAAGATACCACATTTATGAGTTAAAAAAAAACCCAGTAGGTTGGATCCAAAGGTTCTGGTCCACTAATGCTGGAACCTTCCTCCAATGGGAGAGGCACGCAAGACCCCTTGAACCAGAGGAATGCTTTACCATTGATAGCGTGGAATATCTGGATCCAACCCAATGTAATATGAACGTCATCGATGATCAACATGTAGAGACGTTCTGGTTGCCCCGGAGGCCACTGTGGAGTGGTGGTGAAACTGCCAGACTAGAAGGCCCCTGTTGGAATCCCGGCTCTTCCATAGAAGCTTGCTAGGTGATCTTGGGCCAGCTGCTCTTTCTCTCAGCCTAACCTCTTTCACGGGGCTGTTGTGAGTCTAAAATGGAGGAGGGTGGTGTTGAGCTTCTTTGGGTCCCCACTGGGCAGAAAGGCAGGCGATAAATGAAGTAGATACATAAACAATAAGTGCAGGCATCATTGCACATTCTGGTGCTGGAGTGATTGTGCATGGGATTGGTTACCTACACAAAATAAGCCATGCGATTTACAGAGAAGAAGAAGGACCTTGTCTTCCTTGGTGGTCTAAGCATGGCCAATCCTGCCAGTTTGGTGTAGTGGTTAAGTGTGCGGACTCTAATCTGGAAGAACCGAGTTTGATTCCCCACTCCTCCACTTGCACCTGGCTGGATGACCTTGGGCAAGCCGTAGCTCTGATAAGAGCTGTTCTTGAAAAAGAGCAGTTTCTGTCAAGAGCTCTCTCAGCCCCACCCACCTCACCGGGTGTCTGTTGTGGGGAGGGGAAGGGAAAGGAGTTTGTAAGATGCTCTGAGACTCCCTTGGGTAGTGAACGGAGGGGAATAAATCCAATCTCCTCCTCCTCCTCATTTTTCACCGGTGATGAAACTGCAGCAGGTTTGTCAGAATGGGCCCTTTCCGTATGAGGAAGATAAAACTGGTTTCCTGCAATGTGTGTCTGTCTTTGGGGTTTCCCCTAACCGTACACTGCGTACCTGCTGCAGGGAATGAATTATCTGGAGGAGCGCCGTTTGGTACACCGTGATCTGGCTGCCAGGAACGTCCTCGTCAAGACACCCCAGCACGTGAAGATCACCGACTTTGGGTTAGCCAAACTGCTGGGTGCAGAGGAAAAGGAGTATCATGCAGAAGGCGGGAAAGTAAGTAAGAACATGGATCCCTTACTCTGGCTCGGCTGAACCGAATGGCAGTGCTAAAAGTGGCAACCGAAGCCCTCATTCCTAGTGAAGGCAACCGTTAGGATAAACAGGAACACGCTGGTTAGTTTTGATTTCTTTGGCAGACTGTGTGTCCTCGATGCCTATAGAAAAGCCACTGTTCTGATATTTTTAAATGAGTCGATTCAGAGGCATTCATTTTTAAAAGGCCTAAATTCTGAGGTGGCTCATATGATGTGCTGGCTTTAGATGGCTGCCCATCTGTTTTCCGGAGGTGCATTTGTATCGTATTACACGTGGGAGGGGGGCGATTTGGAGTTGGGGGTAAGCAGTGAAGTGGCTAAGTTTGCAGACAATGCTAAGTTGCTGTTCTTATGTTCTTATCTGCTAGGCATGTAGATCGTCCCAGGTTCAGTCCCTGGCATCTCCAGTTAATGGACCTAGGTGGTGTGAAAGACCTCTGCCTGAGGTCCTGGAGAACCAGTGACAGTCTGAGTAGACAACACTGAACTTGATGGACTGATGTTCTAATGCAGTATAAGGCAAGCTTCATGTGTCCATGCAAATGCTCATCCTTGGGCAAAGCGTCATCATACAGAGAATTTTCTTGCTTCTGTTCAGTGTAAATGTCTCGCAATCGGTGGAATCTAGTTAGAACAGGGGAGATCTGCAAGCATTAAGCACAGGGGCGAAATCCACTGCAAGGAGGCATAACAAGAACAGCCGAGGTTACTTTTGTACTCCCTTCATTGGCTGCTTCCAGTTTATTTGGTTCCGCTTTTGTGAATATTTCTCAGTTCTAACCAACTTGCTATTAGATTGAGTAACCTCACTGCTACTCTTCCTAGGTTCCAATTAAATGGATGGCCTTGGAGTCTATTCTGCATCGCATTTATACCCACCAAAGCGATGTTTGGAGTTACGGTAAGTCTGAAAGTAATATTGCACTACTTCTGATTGGCCATTAAAAATAAGGAATTGTTAGCTGCGATTTCTTGCTGTTTCTGTTATCTTTCCAGAAGAGCCCATTCTTCTTAGGATGATGCTTATAGCAGTATCTTAAGTAGCAAAGTGACTGAAGTTGGCAATTATAACCAATACAGAAAGCATTAAACACAACACTTGAAGCTCGGGTTGCTTGAGCTGGAAGACGAGATAAGAGGGATGTTCTCGGATTGCTTGTGTGTCCATAATTCCATGTTTTATTTCCTAAACAATATGCCCAAAGAAGGGTGGTCCAGTACAAGAACAAGCTTAATTCCGCTGGTGTTTATGCTGTATGACTTCAGGCTGAGGGCCTCACATGACAGAATGTTTTTCTAGTTCTTCCAGATGTGTATTTCCAGAATTTGTGCTATAATGATGAATGGATTCAAACAGGAAGGAAGAATGTAATGGTATTAAACTTAGTTCTGGATATGCAAAGAAATGAGGGGGGGGATACAAGGGAAGAAAGAAATTTATTTTGCGTAAGCATGGTCTTTTATTATTTTTAAGGTTAGAATTTGTTTTCTCTTGCTAAGGTAGAAAGGCAAAGTACCAAAAAGAGGAGGAAGTACCAAAAATAAGAGAAAATGGGTGGGTGTCCCTTGGGAAAACTCAGTGTGGTGTAGAGCCAGTTTGGTGTAGTGGTTAAGTGCGCAGACTCTAATCTGGGAGAACCAGGTTTGATTCCCCACTCCTCCACTTGCACCTGTTGATGTGACCTTGGGTCAGTCACAAGCTCTGGCACAGCTGTCCTTGAAAAAGAGCAGTTTGTGTCAGAGCTCTCTCAGCCCCACCTACCTCACAAGGTGTCTGTTGCGGGGAGGGGAAGGGAAAGGAGTTTGTAAGCCGCTCTGAGACTCCTTCGGGTAGTGAAGTGCGGGGTATAAATCCAATCTCTTCTTCTTCTTCATTTTAAAGGTGTCCCTCCATGCTGCTGCAGAAAACCCCCCCTTTTTTTTCCAAAATGAGAAAACATATGACAAGGGAGGTGTAAGAGCACATGCACAGAAACCATTAGTGTCGTTCTGAAATTCCTTTTTTTCCTTGCCAAAAAATAAACTGAAGTGAAATCGAGAGCACAGTGGAACCATGGAACAGTAACGACAGAGCTGTGGGAATCTGTTTCTCTCTATGACTTGTTCGTAGAACATTCATGCGCTTGAGCCCCTCCCGTATTCTTTACAGCCCCAACATCGATTTCCAGCCCAATAAGTGCAAGGCCTAAGTCAGTTGTCCAAACTGGAGGAGACAGGCAGTCTTACGCGCCACAAGTAAAGCCACGGCAATGCTAGGAGACTGGAAGAAAGAGAAGGGGGAAACTGGAACGGCCCAGACCCATTGTTGTCTCAGCATCTTGGGCCCTTTAGGCAGAGTTTGCACGTTGGAAAGTCCTCTCCATGCTGACAGCCACGTCCCTCATCAGAACCTTCTGGGCTCCTGGGAGCTTCTTGCTGAATTTACAAATTCCGCTCCCTTCTGTCACTTCCGGTGATGTCAGGGAGCGTGGCATATGCAAATAAGTTATGCTAATGAGTTATGCTAATGAGCTCCGGCAGCTCTTTTTCTACAACAAGACCCCTGGCCACAAGTAAAGCCACGGCAATGCTAGGAGACTGGAAGAAAGAGAAGGGGGAAGCTGGAACGGCCCAGACCCATTGTTGTCTCAGCATCTTGGGCCCTTTATGCAGAGTTTGCACGTTGGAAAGTCCTCTCCATCCTGACAGCCACGTCCCTCATCAGAACTTTCTGGGCTCCCGGGAGCTTCTTGATGAATTTACAAATTCCGCTACAAGCAGAAAGCATAGGGTTGCCAAGTCAAATTTTCTTACCGGCGGGGGAGCCTTGCCGGGCTCTGGGAGCCGTTCCTCGATGTGCGCGTGCGCAAAATGTGCGCGGCCAGCACGTCACCAGAAGTGACCAGAAAACCATAGAGTTTTCCCTCCGACGATCGGGGCCACGCCCCCAACGTGATTGACGTGATTGCGCCACCTTCAGTGACGCAGCCATGCTGCGCTTCGGAGGGCGGAGTTCCCCCCAGGGCCCAATTCTGCAGCGGCGGAAATCGGAACTCCGCAACAGGGGGTTTTAATCGAAATTAAAATCTTGCATTGGTGTTTTTATTTTTAAAATCTTTTTGTACTAGAAGTAGGCAGTAATAATGCATGCTTCCTTAAGAGGCGCGGGAAATAAGAGCCAACAGGACGTCTGTGATGTGTTAATACAATTAGGTACACCCACGACAAACAGCTTAGTCTTCCTTTTTGTCCTCTTTGCAAACCAGTACTGATGGCCCTTTAAGAGAGCCCTAACTGCTTCCAAACGAAGATGAATAATGCTAAAGCTGGTTGTTCCTTGGCTGATAAAACAAATCCCTTTATATCCTGGGAGGATGCTGCCTTCCAGTTTAAAGGACACCTTTAAAATTCTCCCCTGCAATGGTCTTTCAGGTGTGACAGTGTGGGAAGTGATGACGTTCGGATCGAAACCCTATGATGGGATCCCAGCCAGTGAAATTTCCATTGTCCTGGAGAAAGGAGAGCGCCTGCCTCAACCTCCCATTTGCACCATTGATGTCTATATGATTATGGTCAAATGTAAGTTAATGACCTCTACATCTTAGCAGAATTCCTCTGCGCGATGCAATTAAACAGAGAGGATAGCTTGAGGTGGGGCGGGGGACAGAGGGCGTGATGTTCCATATGCTTGTTGTTGGTGTCTACACACTTGGTGACTTTAGAAGCATAAAAAGGTAAAGGTAAAGGTTTTCCCTTGCTCAAAAGCCAGTCGAATCCGACTCTAGGGTTGCGGTGCTCATCTCCATTTCAAAGCTGAAGAGCCAGCGCTGTCCGAAGATGTTTCCGCGGTCGTGTGGCCGGCATGACTAAACACCAAGGCGCACGGAACGCTGTTACCTTCCCACCGAAGTGGTGCCTATTTATCTACTTGCAATTTCTTGCTTTCGAACGGCTAGGTTGGCAGGAGCTGGAACTAAAGACGGGCGCTCACTCCGTCATGCGGCAACTCGGGTCTCGAACTGCTGAACTACTGACCTTCCACAGCCTGCAGTTCAGCGTCTTAACCACTTGAGCCACCGCAGCTCATACCAGGCCTTTATTCACGTGTTTGACTGATTCTCATTTTTTATACATTGAACTTAAATGTAATAGAAGAGACCCATGTATGACTTAAAACAATCAGCCGTACTAGTCCATCATAGCAAAATAAAACAAAAATTAAAGACTAATAAAATTTATGGATTTTTTTGAGGCCTAGCCCACTTCCTTAAAAGGTGGCACTGGATTTTTGTTTATTCTCTCCCTCTGTTTGAAAAGATACCCTGACCTGGATAGCCCAGACTAGCATGATCTTGTCAGATCTCAGAAGCTAAGCAGGGTCGGCCCTGGTTTGTATTCTCTGACAGGGCTGTAGCCTGAAAGATCAGGCATTGGCAAGTCTACATTATTTTAGAGAAGTCGCTAATTTTTATTGTTTAACCTGGGCGAGGGTGGACTGGCTTTTCTCTCCAGGCAGACCATCCTTCCCCCTCTAGCCCTGTCTCATCTTTAGGTTAATTTGAGGCTGATTTCATGAGTTAATAGAGCAATCCAGGAGCCTTTTCTACATAACTGTTCCCGCTCCCCTCTGATAATACCAGATCAGCAAGTGAAGTTGCCTTGCATGGACTCAGATCACAGTCTGTCAAACTATGGCTCAAAGTTTTGCTGCAACCAATTTTTTTAAAAAAATTAGTAAGTTCAGTTTATTCCCTGACCCTCCCCAACGACTTGGGGTAGGTAACGCTTTAAAATAAATCCAAATACCGACAATAAAATCAAGATTACTCACCCTGACCTGGGTAGCCCAGGCAAGCCCAATCTCGTCAGATCTCAGAAGCTAAGCAGGACTGACCCTGGCAAGTATTTGGATGGGAGACCTCCTAGGAATACCAGAGCTGGAACTGGCAAGTACTTGGAAGGAAGACCTCCAACAAATTCCTGGGCTGGGACTGAATGTCCTCCGTGTCCCAGCAGGAGTTGGCAGAGGTTTCCATGACTTAAAGGCATGGGCACGCACGCGCACACACACACACACACACAAATACAAAAAATACTCCCCCAAAAAAGATTACCCTAGTTCTTCGTGCATTGGACAACATGAGCCCTAACTAATGAAAACGTGTGCCCTCTCTAGAGTGCCACTAGACTCCTGTTTTATTTTGCCACCCACACTGTTTCAATGCTGATCCAAACAGGAACGCTTGTGCTGTTAGCTTGATATGATTTTTTTTTTGGAGGGGGGGGAAGTCTACTGAGTCCTGTGCTGAGTATCTTAACTTGAAGTGGGAGGAATGTCTGTAAGGCCCGCCCATTCAGTGTTAATATTCAACAGTCATACTTAATAAACACTGTCTGTTTCACACCCGTCTGATCTGCTGCATCTCTGTAGACTCAATATGTCACTGACTTCTATCTAAGCTTGTGTAGACAGCCAATAGGATTTTCATTGTTGTACCTATCTTTTTTAATTCCGTATATTTTTAGTTGTAGTGTTAATATCACATTCTGTAGCATCTTTGCACTGGGTGGCTCAAGTGGTTAAGACTCAAGTTTGCACTGTGGTGGCTCAAGTGGTTAAGACGCTGAACTACAGACCGGAAGGTCGGGAGTCCAGCAGTTCAAGACCCAAGTGCCGCATGACGGAGTGAGCTCCCGTCTCTGGTCCCAGCTCCTGCCAAACCAGCGGTTCAAAAGCAAGAAATTACAAGTAGATAAATAGGTACCTCTTTGGTAGGAAGGTAACAGCACTCTGTGCGCCTTGGCGTTTAGTCATGCCGGCCACATGACCACGGAAATGTCTTCGGACAGCGCTGCCTCTTCGGCTTGGAAACAGAGATGAGCACTGCAACCCTAGAGTCAGCTGGCTTTCAAGCAAGGGAAACCTTTACCTTTACCTAGCGTCTTTGCACTGTTAAGGTTATAAATAGGGGTGCCAGCCTCCAGGTGGGACCTGGGAATCCCCCAGAATTACAGCGTATCTCCAAACTATAGATACTTTGGAGAGGTGGAATCTATGGCATTGTACCTCTCTGAGGTCCCTGTCCTCTCAAGGATCCACCCCCAAATCTCCAGGAGTTTCCCCACCTGGATCTGGCAACCCTACCCCCCATGCCCCACCGGTGGCCGGGAGGAACCTGGCAGCCCCAGTTTATAGCATTTGCCACTAAACTCAGTCAGCCTTACCCACTTTGGGGGCTGAGACTGATGGATTTCCCAGATCACACTGGAGACCAAGGGGCATTTTCACCTAGTATTTCCATCCTTCTGCCCTTTTCCACAGTGTACACCCAAAGGCCACCCCAAACCAAAGGCCACAGAAAGCAGGCTCTGCAGTTTAATTCTGTGTGGGGCTTCAGTGGACTGTTTAGCGCTCACTCTTTTATCCCAGTTTGAATTTATTTTTGTTCTTTATGGTCATGCCAGAGGGCTTGCTGGTTCGGGTAGATGTGTTTGGACACAGACAAGCAGGCCCATTCCCTTAATTCTTAATTCCCCATGTCGCCACCTTCAGGCTGGATGATCGATGCAGAGAGTCGTCCCAAATTTCGAGAACTGATAGCAGAATTCTCCAAAATGGCTCGGGACCCCCAGCGCTATCTGGTTATACAGGTACTGTTCATTAACCATTTCCTGTTTTCTGTTTTAATCCCCCCCCCCCCCAAGGAAAGCAGAGGCTTGGGACTAGGTTAGAAAGGAACAAAAATCAGCAAGAGTGTTGTTTGTAGTACATTCTGCATCCTGAAGATACAGCTTACAAAATGGTATACAAGTTCAGGTTAGCCTTTATTAGCATAAATGGTCAATACAGATTATACGATTTAAGAGCAGATTGAAAACACACCTATTAAAAATACCATATCTCTAGATTGTACAATTTAAGAGCAGGTTAAAACACACCTATGAAAATATGTCTCCGGGGTCCTTTGGCGCAGCTTTAAAGCAGAGTGGAGAAACTTGGCCACCTTCCCAGTGATGTCAGAACAGAAATCATTTAGAAGTCTGTGTACCTTAAGTGCATCACGAAATGGTATACACAGAGGCAGCCCACCAGGTAGCTAGCCATAGGCTATTGTGTTGGGTGCCATAGGGCAAGGGGCAACCGTGGCCACATTAGCACTGCACCAGCTGCCCAGCCTCCCAGGCCCTCTGGGGTCCTTTGGCGCAGCTTTAAAGCGGAGTGGAGAAACTTGGCCACCTTCACAGTGATGTCAGAACAGAAATCATTTAGACGTCTGTGTACCTTAAATGCATCACAAAATGGTATACGCAGAGGCAGCCCACCAGGTAGCTAGCCATAGGCTGTTGTGTGGGGTGCCATAGGGCAAGGGGCAACCATGGCCACATTAGCACTGCACCAGCTGCCCGGCCTCCCAGGCAACAACTTAAGTCTTGCCCCGGCCAGCTGACCATGCAGTCGGCAGCTTAGGGTGTGCCCCAGCTGGCTTGCCAACCAGCCTGCCACCCAGCCGCAGCTTCATTTGGCCACCAGTCTGGCAGGAGAAACAGGGGATTGCATTGTGTGGCTCTGCAGAAACCCCCAAAATCTCTATAGTCTTCACCATAGAGATTTCAGGATTTCCTAGAGTTTCGCCTGGAAGTGGCATCGCTTCCTGGTTCAACACAATCCCACCCACCCCCTTTCTCTGGCCACCTCGTTGGGCAAGTGTGCCCTGAGTCACCCGGCCAGTTGGTGTCTCAGGGCACACTTGGGTTGGCCCCGCCCACCTAGGGCTCGGAAAACCTTTGCAACGCCCCTGGGTATACACAGTTATGATAAAACATTCATGTCTAAAAATGCAAGTGTATATGTCTCCACGGATCTAATCCAAAAATCTGACTAGGGATCACAAATCAGCTTTGGCTTAAATAATAGTTTAATTGGACTCTGTTGACTCTACAAGCTTGTAATAAACATGCAATAAACTTTTTGTCAGCAGTTACATCACGGGAGAAGGGAACCGTATCTCATCCTTCAGGGTTTCCTTTCTCCTTGAGTTCTACCTGTGATGCCTGCCTGACTCCCCGTTCTCCATAACTGTGAATGGCCCTGCCACTAGCAGACCCTTCACAGATCTGGGCTCGAGCAAATCGTCAAAGGGATTTCCAGAAAAACAGAAAGATATTTTTTTTTAAGTGAAACTTCCCTCGGAGGCTCAGCACATCAGGTACCTCTCCGAAGACAAAAAAAAAAATCAGCCATTCCTGATCCGAATCCACATTTAAAGCTCAAGTTTGTAGGACTTGATCTTGGAAATAATCTAAGACTACTAGCTGTGTCGTAAATGGTGCAGCTTGACCTTTGAAATCCTCGTTTTGACTTCCCTTCGGACAGGGTGACGAAAGAATGCACTTACCCAGCCCAACAGAGTCGAAAATCTACCGTTCCATAATGGACGAGGAGGACATGGAGGACATCGTGGATGCGGACGAATATCTCATTCCGCACCAGGGATTCTTCAGCAGCCCATCAAATTCCCGGACACCGCTCTTAAATTCGCTGGTACGGATTTCGTTTCCCAAAATCTTCCATAGGGAAAGTGCCCTGGGCGGGGGGGGGGGGGGGGGCGGTGTGTGGGCGGGGGGGGGGGGCTGTGTTAATCAGCTGCAACAAAAATAATAAAGAGTGGGAGAATACCGAAAGACTTTAAAAAAAAATATCGTGCCGCGCAAGCTCATGCCACTAATAAATTATAAAGATTTCACTGCACCCCAAGTGTGTAAGACCCAGTGCCCTTATGTAATCTGGTATTCTTCTATTAACACAAGAAGTAACTGAACAATTCTCCTCTTTGATATTAGAGTTCTACCAGCAATAATTCGACAATGAACACCTGCATAGATAGAAATGGGGTAAGTGTGGGCAACTGAGAAGCACAAACGAACAGCTCGGGGGATAGTTTTATTTTTAATTTTTTTGCCATTAGTATGGGGGGGTGTTAAAGCACCACTGCGCAAGCCATCTAATTTGTGTTTTGGATCAGAGTGGCTGTGGTTTGCTATCCGTAATTACATGCTGTGCAACGTTTGCTGTTTCTCTTTGCTACCAGGGCTACCCAGTGAGAGAAGACAGTTTCATCCAGAGATACAGTTCAGATCCAACTGGGGTCTACCTGGACGACAGCTTGGACAATGGCTTCTTGCCTGCTCCAGGTGAGAGGACACACACCTGTAAAAACCTGTGGACTGTTGTCCATTCTTTAACGGGCAAATCTAGTCCTAGAAGCAACACCCTCACTGACTTCACCCCTTCTCAATGTGAAGGCTCTTGGCAAAACAGCCAGGGCAGTTTTTAGCCGGGGTAATCACGTAGCTTCTTTTCCATCTGCCCTCTTCGGAATCCCTAAACGGATCCACCGTTTCCTTCTACTGGCGATCAGTAGGTATGAAGAGTGATGGACTTCTTCATCAACAGGTTAAAATGCCGTGTGCCAGCCCTCGGGGGTCAAGGCTAATGAGCGGTTGGATCCAGCCAGTTTTTCCTCTCCACCTCCCCCAGCTCCTGCCCCCTCCCCACTCTGGTCCCACATGGCTTTTTGCACGTGCTGGTCCCCTGATTCTCAGCCTAGCCTTTTTTTTTTTCCCCTCAGGGGGTGGGCAAAGGGGATTCCTCATTCTTTGCCATCAGCAGAAACTCTGGTTTCATCTCTGTCTCTGAATGCAGGCATCCTGATGTGTACAGTGTATTAGCAGAGGTATAATTAAGCCCTTCACTCTTTTAACTCTCCCTTCTCCTGCTGGTGTTGGTAGAAAGTGCCATCAGGTCGCAGCTAACGTATGGCGACCCCATACGGTTTTCAAGGCAAGAGAGGAACAGAGGCGGTTTGCCATCGCCTGCCTCTGCGTAGCAACCCTGGACTCCCTTGGGGTTTCCCCATCCAAATACCAGGGCTGACCCTACTTAGCTTCCAAGATCGGGCTAGCCTGGGCCATCCAGGTCCAGGCCCTCTCCTGCTACCAGTGTTCCTTCTAAGCTGAGTTAGTGTGAGCTAGCTCACAGTTTTTTAGCCTCCAGCTCACAGATTTTTCTCTTAGCTCAGGAAGGAGGGCTCCCGAGCAGACTAATTTCTGCAGCAGCCATATCGCTCGCTCACAGCTTTAATGCCAATAGCTCACAAAGTAGAATTTCTGCTCACAAGACTCCACAGCTTAGAAGGAACATTGCCTGCTACCTCAGTGCTCACCCTCCTAGTGGGTTTCTGGTCTCTAATTTTCCATCTGGGTACTCTGAGCTAATCGGTTTCTTTCCCAGGGACCCATAAGGGTGGTTCAGTTTTCTTGTTCAGTTTTCTAAGTCTTCCCGTGGATTGTCTGAGCTGGGTGCTCTGCTCCATCCGTCTTCCAGTTGTTTTCATGAAGTGTTTGTGTCGTTAATTCTGGAACTGGCACACGCGCTGTGTGTTGCTGCAGTTGTCTGCTGCTTCCATTCACATCCGTCTCTTTTCCCCCTTGTAGATCACTCATGCACAAGAACAAGTTTGCACAGCAAAACAAATGCTTTATTTATCCTTTGAGCGGGCACACAGTTGCATCAACATTCCTTTCAGTTAGTGGGAACGAAAAGCAGCGCTGTGCGTTCTTTTGTGATCCTGTCATGCTCAGAGGCACAGATCAAAGTCAACGGAAAGGCTCTTACCTTGCGAGGAAGATCATTTTATCTCCTTCCTCCTCCATAAGGGCTTATTAAGAAGAATGCCCATTAGGTTGACGCTACTGATTACAGATATGCCAATGACTTTTAACAGGCTTGTAAGGAGCATTGGCCAGTGCAGCAGTACAGCAGGCAACAGATGGCTGCCATTGAACAGTGACGGTGTGGGGAGGGGCCTCATGAGGTAGCCGTGGAGCTGCGGGGCAGCTGGGTCAGTGGTAGTTATTCTCCCAAAGTATCCCTCAGCCCTTCACTGATAACAGAGCCATGTTTTTATG
>NW_015172630.1:2714-18939 GCF_001447785.1 Gekko japonicus | reverse complement strand
TTCTGAGATTCCGAATTAAATTCAAACCCTAATTAACCTGAACCATGGTTAACGGTGTTCCTGATTCAGCAGCTTGTTTGGGGCTTGAGGAAAGCCCGGAGGGCGATTCCTGCAGGCAAATTCCTTACCCAGTTACTCAACCCTGGTTCCTCAATCAACCATATTGCGCCTCCACCAGGCCGTTGAAATTAATTCTCCATTTGACCAGGTATAAAACTCCTAAGTTACAAGACTGGTTGCTGAAAATAAAGGAGATCTGTACCTTTGTGAAATTAGCAGCATGGCAGAAAAGCAGAGAGACAGTTGGGTTAGGCCTATTATGGTCAGGAGCTGTACAGAGGATGAAAGTGGCAATAGAATAGACTGAATTAATATGATAATTGCCTTATGCTGACAAAGGATATCTATGTCCACGGTGGCAGGTTGTAAAGGGGAAGGGGATGGTGATGTGTTGTTTGTGTGTGTGTGTGTGTGTGTGTGTATTTGTTTTAATAAATATTTTAAAATTGTAAATCTTTGGGTCATGTTTTCAACAATATTCATGCCCCCTCCTCGTCTTGTCTTAAAACCATTTCAGAATACCTGAACGAGCTAGAGACCAAAAGGCCATCTGCTTCCATGGTGCAGAATCCGGTCTACAACAGCCTCTCCCTCCCTGCCGATCCAAAAGTGGAGGCCGAGTCAAAGCATCAGAGTTCCCACAGCACAGCGCTGGACAACCTGGAGTATCTCAACACAAGCTTATCTCCTTTGGGTAACACGGTTTTCAACAGCTCCCCCTTCTGGGACCAAATAAATCTGGACAATCCGGATTACCAGCAAGACTTCTTGCCCAGGGAGACCAAAACAAACGGCCTCGCTAAAGTCCCTGCAGCTGAAAATCCAGAATATCTGAGGGTGGCGCCACCCAAAAGCGAATACATCGAAGCCTCGGCGTGACCACTGAGAGAGGCCTCTGTTTGCCCCACCGACAAGCTGGGGACACTGGTGACCATACTGGTTGCCGCAGAAACAAGCCACGGACAGATAAAGGAGCGGTCACAGCCACACCAGTAGGGCACACTTTCCCTTCGGGTAACATGTGCTTATTTCACCCAGCTTGCTTAAGACTTCTCTGACCTCTGTCTGTATGGGAGACAACTTCCAGGGAGCAAGAAATCGCTGTGCCGGTTCCTGTCTTTCGTAGCAAGCTATACAGGGTCAAGCCTTTATTTGAATGGCAAAGACTGTGATCAGCACCCACTTTGCCCTCTTGATGCTGTGTATTTTTTTTTAAAGAAATGGTGGTTTTCGGGCGCTTTTATGAAATCAAGACATCTGGATGATGAACTGTTGAACGCCATTCAAATGACACGTGGGGTGGTGGTGGTTTTGTTTTTTGGGTGTGGTTTTTTTAAAAAAGGGGGAGACAGTATTTTTTCAAGTCTCTCGGGCAACACTCACCCAGCTCATAAGGGTAAAGGAGAACTCGTTCCTGTGCATTTGTCCGACTCTTTAAACACCAGCTTCACTTGATGTTTTGTGGTACAAGAGAAAGAAATTCTTCACGTGGGGGTTCTGTTCAGACTGTTTCTGAAAAACTGAATTGTTGGGAGCAGACCTGGACTTCTCCTGGTACGTTGGACAGAAGGGCTTGCCCTGGAGCGTTCACCACCGAGACCACTATTCCTGGGAAGCCGAACTCTGAAAACTTCAGACATGGCTCAGAAAAGCTTCTGAAGTACTCACTAGACTTGTCTGTAAAATGGTCACTGTAGATCCAGATTGCAAACAAACTCTCTTCTTTTCTTTTTTTGCTTCTTTTTTTCTGGTTCCACTGTTTTTCTCTAGAGTCACAAAAGATGAGTTTCAAAAATGCACCTTTAAAAAGCTATAAGCAAAAAACCCATATTTTAAAAAAGAAATATCTCTACCCGCTGCCATTTGGCACATTTTTAAAAAATGAATTTAAACAGTCAGGACATGCCAGGGCTGCAGTTTGTCTGCAGTGGCTATGCAGGCATAGCTGTTCTCTGTCTCTGTCTCTCTGTCTCTCTCTCTCACACACAGACACACACACACACACACACCCAAAGGGCAGAAACTGAGACATTCTCCTGCACAAATTCTATACACACAAATGCTCGTTTACAGCTCCCATTTATCTTCGTGAGGTTTGTTCTGGAGCGCACCCCTTTCGATTGTACACTTTGGTCCCAAATTCACCAGGCAAAGGGAAGGGGAAGATGCAGAAAGAAGTTACCACCGAGAAAAAGCATTTCGGACGTTGTCATGCCAAAATCCAGCCCAGAGATTAGAACTGTCCATGCTAGTAAATAATGGATAAATCACTAATAAACGCACACCACTCCTATGGGTAGAGGTGGGTATCGAGAATCAGTTACCTATATTTTAATGCAGAATTTAGGATGCACCCATGCTGGACGAATGCCAGGCTGATCCAGCGACCTGTATAAACATGCTAGGTAGCTATGTGGATTTAATGCCACCTGCTGCTATGTGGTCAGAAAATCAACCACCAAAATTATTTTTAAAATCTCTTCCCATAACCCCGCTGGGAAGCATTTCCTCTGAGAGCCCAACTGCTCTGGAAAGCACGGACCAGGCCCCAAAGCCCCTCATGACACCAGAAGGAAAAACTTAACTCTAAAGGCCGAGAAGTATAAGTGAATGAAATTTAAAGTTTGCCTCAAGCCATCTGGTCTGTCAAGAAACGCAGGATAACTTGTATGATCCACAGTGGCCTTTCTGTTGACTTGATTAGGTGAAATGGAGGAACGGCTGGAAAAGTTGTCCGAAATCTCGGATGGTTCCCGGGTTTGCACTTTGAGAGGAGCCACAAGGTTGCCAGCCATGATGTAATTGGGGGGGGGGGGTAGATTAGCATTACCGTAATGATGCTCCTGCTCATTGCTGGTGATCCCTACCCTGTTTTTCTGCAAAGGTCGTTAACTCGGTTTCTCCAAAACCTGGCAGAAATACAAGTAGTAGTAAGCCGGCTTAGCTTTCTCACTTTCATACCTTTCCATCCCTCTCCAACCACTTTAATACCCAACCACATTGCAATTAAGTTTACTTGAAATCTCAAGTTGGCTACATCTGCACATGAATGCCAACGTCCACGTGAAGCCACTGTGAGTCTTCATGGGGTATTTTTATATGAAAGGCGTCTGTGGTCACCCTTTACGCATTTGTGAAACTCTCAGATAAATTCTAGCACCTTGGCTTTATTGGGTGATGAATTCAGTCCGTAAAATTACTTGAGGCACGATGTGATTTTTGTTAGGTGCCTGGCTCTTGGGTTGCTGTCCCAAGAGCCAGGCATCTCTGCAGATCACCCGGGCATCTCTGCAGTGTGCGCTCTCTGGTTTCAGAGCTCCTGGCGCTGTTAACTCCCGCAGCCTGGCTCCCTCTGGCATCCTTCAGCTATTTGCTATGCCAGCATCGCTTACCTCTCAGAAGCTAGAGGGGCACCAAAGCGAAAGGGTCACCCTCTCTTGTATGCCTGTGGACTTTGGCTACAGCTGTACGTGAAGGAGAAACACAAGCGTGCCTCCTACGCTACGGAAGTAGCATCAGAAAGGATCTGTGTAAATACTTCTGCCTCTTCTTTTCACAATTGGGGTGAATACATATAAAGTTGTACTCCCCTCTGGGGTGTTTACAACTCCCTGGCGACGAAGACCCTTGGGAAAGCAGGCTTGTAAAGAGGCCTCGAAAAGCCCAAGTCGAAATCCCTGCCTGGTGGCAACAGGGAGGCTTGAGACAGAGGTTGGTTTATGTACTCAAGCTCCGTAACAGAGGGAAGCTTCTCTTGAAGGAAGGTTCTTGTACGCAGACGCTGGACCGTCCACAGCGCAGCTTCACTATGCTAAATTCTTCCCACTATAATAAGCACGTCTGCTGTGTCTTGCAAGTAGCCACCATTTTCCCGGTTTATGTGCCAGTTTATGCAACCTGTGAGAGCACATCGGTTGGGCAAGTAGTTGTGGTTGTGTGTTTGCAGAAGAGCCTCCTGCATCACCACCACATGGGTCAGTCCACATAGGAGTCCCACATTCATTCCGGCTCCAGAAGCTCTTGTGTAGAAATGGGGTGTCTTTAAAAAGGCAGCCCCGTGATTAAGACTTTTTTTGCATTTCCTGGCAAGCCTTTTGGATTTGGAGGGGATAGACAAGTTGTGGGCAATAACACATAAACTGTACCTACCTCTTCGATGCAGGCATTGTGAACATTGCTCTAGCTTTTCTGAGATTTATATTTCTCTGTGAGAAAATATTCTAGCTGGGTTAAAGTAAGAAATTGTCTTTTTTTCTGTTTGCACCTCCGGGTGGTCAACATATTGTGAACTATATGGAATTCCACTGCCAAAGGTAACATTTTAAATACAATGAGATTATATAATTATCCTAAATCACCATTAACTGTGATTATTTTTCAGTTGAAACCCCACATTTCTTGTTTGTTCTCAATAACCTTCTGTTTCTTCTCCTTTCGCCTTAGCATTTGACTTTAAGGAACCTTTTTAGAAAAACGTTTACATACATATTTTTAAGATACACCGTAATTATCTTTTTATATATGGATGGGTATTAGGACCAAAGAGACTTTCTTGTTTTTAAACTCATGAATAAAAAAAACCCAATTTATTAACATTTTCTTAGGTTCTGATTATTAAACTCTTTTTAAAAATCAACTGTGGATTGGCGTAGGTCAAAGCCCTTACTTAAAATCAAATGCTGCCTTGGACCATCAATCAGATGGGCATAACAAGAGCCCATTAAACAAGCCTTTTGCCATTTCAGGGGCACCTGGGCAAAATGTTCAGCATTAAACTGTCCCCAGTCTTGTCTCCAGGGAGATCCTGGACTCTCACCACAAGGCCCATCCATTTATCCATGCACGCATTTCCTTATTTAGATGTTGTCAAGGGTGCCCCGGTGAAAACGGACTCTTTACCTAGCTGTATCTGCATCGTATACTTTATCTGTTTTGAATTCTATGGACATTTTGTACTGGGGGGGGGTTTGGGGAGAATAATTTAATTCTCAAACGTTCTACATGGGATTCTCCATTGGTGGTGGATATGGAAAGAGCTGTCAAGTTGCAGCTGACTTAACGGCGACGTCTATAAAGTTTTCATGGCAAGAAATGGAACAGAGGGGGTTTGTTGTTTGCCTGCCTCTGCATAGCAACCGTGGACTTCCTTGGTGGCCTCCCACCCAAATACTAGCTGGGGCCAACCCGGCTTCGCTTCCAAGACTGAGCTAGCCAGAGCCATCTATTAGATTCTCCATTACAGCAATGAAAATTCTACTTTGTGGACACAAAACAAGTCGGTGCCAGTTGGCTTGTGAGGGCTATACCAGCTGTGAAGACGTGACAGTGTTATACGTAGAGGCATGGCTGAGGTGAGGTTTTCGTAATCAAACCTCCATGCCAATGGGAAGTACCCTGGAGCAGGGAATGGTGGATCTGGCCCCTTCTGTCTTTCATTCTGTGGGACCCGCATAACAAAGGGAGAAAAGCTCCTTTAAAAACAGCTGCAGAGATTGTTCATCTCCATCGTTTCAAGATACAAATTGGGATCTGCTGCTTTGGGGCTTCCTTCCATGTTGTAAGGTGGAGTAACAACGTAATGGTTAAATCGTCTTCCACTAAGTTGTGTGGTTTCGTTACGGCAGGAACATGACGCTCACGCGACTGCCCACAGAATGCAGTGCAGAATGTGTGGGTGCACGTTTGGATGAAAACAGTCCCAAGAAAGGTCAAGGGCCATGCCATTTTTTTTGCAAAAAGATTGCAACCCAGATTTTTTTTGGGGGGACTGTTTATTGACGCATCGTCCACACAAGCAAGCCATGTTGAAATGAAACAAATGCTTTGTGCATCCTTGTTATTTTGTGTGTGCGCGTTGTCAAGTCACAGATGACTTACTGTGACCCTGTAAGGTGTTCAAAGCAAGAGAAGTCCAGAGGTGGTTTGCCATTGCCTGCCTCCACATCATGACCCTGGTATTCCTTGGAGGCCTCCCATTCAAATAACAGCCAGGGCCAACCTTGCTTAGCTTCCGAGATCTGACAAGATCAGCCAGGTCAGGGCATCCTTGTTAACACCACCTGAGAAATCAGGATCTAATTTTTATCCTGCTCCATTCAATCTAACGGGAATGATGTCAAGTCAGATGAGAGGGGATCTAACATGGAATATCTGGGTCCAGAGGCAGATCTCCATTGTGTATCACAATGCTCATTCTGGTCCTGTCATGGTCTCTCTGACGGGTGTCAAACATGCGGCCTGGGGGCCACATCAGGCCCCCGGAGGGCTTCTATCAGGCCCACAGTGGAACTGGCTGACTTCTGCTTCTTCTTCCAGTTCTGCTGCTACTGCATCATCATAGGTTTGCAGCTTACAGATACACACCTGAACAGCATACTCACGATTGCAACAGCACAGACATTTTATGATGCAATAATTCAGAGGTGTCAGTTATCAGACACTGTTAAATAAACAAAATATTGCAAGAGTGCTAACGTTTTAAGCATGTTTGTATTTTAAGTTAAAAAAACCTTTGTGTTTGTGTCCTTTATAAAGTTTATATCTCCGCTACCTGGCATTACATTTTATGACACACATGGGCCGGCCCAGCAAGGTCTCATTTATGTCAGATCCGGCCCTCATAACAAATGAGTTCGACACCCCTGCTCTAGGAAATGTGGAACCTTATTCAGGGCCGCTGGAGCTGACTTTGGGTGCCCTGGCACTTAAAGAACCTGTGGAACTGATATTAAGATTAAAGACGTTCTGTGAAGTGGTACTTAGTGTTGCATAGAGAAGATTTAGTGTAGGTCACATAAACTGTTTGCTAGTGTTATTTTTACAATTCACCAGACCCCACTCCTGTGCAAATCATGTCGAAATAAATAGAGATTATGCAGGGAACCCTGCTGCTTGTCTCTATGGGCATCTTTATAAATGTATTTGCCTATGAAAGCACAATATGTACAGATGATAAAATGCCATTTTTGTACCGTTGAATTGTTTTTAGGTTGATAAGACAACATTTTGTATATCAAGTGATGGAAACTAAGGTGTGTATAATTCTTTTCAATTGTTTTTTTAAAATTTTTATAAGAATAAGTGATGTTGTAACATAGCAGATGATGTCTGATGGAAGATGGTAATTTTGAATCACATGTAAGATTTAAGCTTTGCGGAGTATGAATGGGGGGGGGGAGAGATGTCACTGTAGGAATTTAACCAGAAACCTGGGAAATTCTGACTGCATGCCTAAGTAGACCCACCCAGAGGCATGTCCCGTTTGGACCAACATAACCTGCTTCCAAGTAAAAGTAATTAGAAATGGAATAGTCTCAATGATTACTAATAAAGCACTTTTTCAACTTCTGAAGGTCTTTCCTCCTGTCCTTTGCTCCAGAGTGGGCCAGTATCCATGTGGCAAAGTGCGACACAGTTATAATTATCAATCCTAAGCAAATCTACTCAGAAGTAAGGACCATTTTATTCAGTGGGATATGCTCCCAGGCAAGCGTTCTTGGGATTTTAGCCTCAGACATCCTGTCTCAATAGTGTGATTGTTGGCAAAGGGAGAGGGAAATAAATACCAAAATCTGAGATCAGCCGGAGATAGGCAATGCAGGCTTCTGGATTTAAAGCACAAAATGAGAGGAGCCACTTGATCTGATTGTCAGGAAGACTGAGAGCTTATCGATACTATGGAGTTGCATTGATCTTAAACCACTTTGCCTCCCCAAAGAATTGTCTGGTGAGAGGGCTCAGTAATCCCCCCCACCCCCCATAGAGAGCTCTGTCCTTTCTCCGCATGGCACTACAAGTAGTGGCAAGAAAGGATCTCTATCGAACCTGTCTGAATACGTAGAGTAGATGAGGAGCTGTTCCTTTTTAATTTGGAGGGCAGTAAGCCAGCCCCTGCAGATGCTTCCAAAATGTTGAAAATGTCAGTGAAAGCAATCTGTTGCTCTGGGCAGAGGAAGCTGAAGTGGACACACGAAAAGAAATTGCTAATCTGGATAAGTTTCTGCCATTCTGAAATCTTTTTCAAATCCTTTCAGAGAGGAACTTTGTACAAAAGAGAAATTGCCATTAAAAAAAAAAATCCTGTTAGGCTCTCCTTTCTCAACTGGAGGCAGTGTAAGCTACCGAGATTCTTCTTAATACAATAGTCAGCATTGTCTTTTAGGCTTTATATCCTTGTTGAATACAATGACTGTACTGCATTATTGAAGCATGGTGGTTTCATTTTAATAAAACACGAGGAATAAATCTCCTTCAGCCTGTCAGTTATTTTATAGTCAGACCAACCTGTGAACGAAACTGTTAGGTGATCGGGCACGTAGCCATTTTCACCGCTGATTTTTCTGAAGTTGTCTATTATTATTATTCATTATTTTATTGAATGTATTAATCGTCAGTCCCTGCTACTGCAGGACCCTGGGCGATGTACAATATAAAGAAAAACATATACTAAATAAAACAGTTAAAATTGAACAACACATTTTAAAACGGATGGCGAACAAATTCCATTTCACGTTGCCAGTCGCTTCGTGGGCGGGGGAAAGGGGTAAGGCAAACATAGAGAGCGGAAGAGGGTGCCAGCCAAGATGAAAAACCGTCACTGTCCTCGACCAAAGTCTTGGTGGAACATCTCAGCCTTGCAGGCCCTGCAGAATTCCATAAAGTCCCTCAGGGCCCTGATGGTATTCGGCAGAGTGTTCCACCAGGTTGGGGCCAGGACCAAAAAAGGCCCCGGCCATGGTCAAGGACAGCCAGACATGCAGACTAGCCTGTTACCCTCTTACACGGATTGCTCTTTGGCCTTGAGAGTCAGCATTGGCCTCCCAAAGTTCTTGACTCGCCAGATCAAATGAAAAGAGGAATTGTGGAGGGGGAAAGCAAAAGAATCCCACTGTCTCCGATCATGTCATCACACAACAGTGAGTGTTCAGGTTCTGGCAGCGGCAGACTTTTGTGCTAGGGCACCCTATGGACTGTCCTGTGTGATACGCGGGAGATAGTGACAAAGCCTGGCCTATGAATAGGCGGAGGCAGGGCCAGGATCAGCATACCCTGAGATGGAGCGGCTGCCAGGGCTTCCGATGGGGCACACGGCTACTGACCCCCATGCCTGTCAGCTGTCTGCATGCCCATCCCCATCTGCTTGCTTGAAGTGTTCTGCCGCCCATGCTGACAGCTGCCCCGAGTCACTGAGGAAAGGCACGGTGGGACACAGAGGTGAGGCTGTTGGTGGCCACGCACCAGCAGTCCCAGCTGCACAGGGCTGTTGGGGAAAGGGCATGCCGATGGCGCAGGCAACCCAGCATGGGCAGTGGAGGGGTTTACAAGAGGGAGAAGGAAGTGCAGGCAAGTGTGGGGCCTCTGGACACCGTCTGCCCAGGGCTCGCAGCAGCATTGCTTGGGCTTGAAAGCATACAGGACATCTGGGAGCTGCTCAGGCTGGCGTGTTACCGGATTGGGCCTCTGGGGTTGCCGGAGTCTCTAGACTGGGAGGATTCTGGGCCTTGATGCTGATTTGCTGGCTCAAGCGACTTGTGCTTTTTCTCCAATCAGCAGTCTCAGGGGTGTAGATGGTAGAGAGACTGACCTGTGTGGTTCCCAGTTCACAGAAAACATGGCAGAAAGCAGGTGTTGGCTGATTTTTATTTTATTTTATTTTTGTTGGCATAACAGGAATGATCCTGTTAGCTTTCCCCCTGTATAGAAATATTGATTTCTATAGGTTTCATGTTTCCCCTGGAATGTCTCTTGCTGGGACCCTGCTGTCTTAATTTCCGGTTGAAGCCAAATAGAGAGGTCCAGATGGCCTCTATTGCCATGCCATAAAAACATTCCTTCACACCTTCATGCTGGAAGCTAGGCCAGCATGCCAGAAACTGCACGTATGCTATGGGAGTTGGGGTTTGGGGGATCACATAACTGCAGGTGTGGCCTTCAAGACAACTGACCATTCAGAAATTGTACCCATGGCAACCCTACCATTGGGCACTCCCAGGTCTACTCCAGTTGGCCCCTGGCCAGGGCAAATTTGAAGACTGAATTGCCCTGTATCTGGTTAAATCCTATGGGAGAACTCTCTCTCTCTCTCTTCTGTTCCTGCTATCTCGGCAGCTCTGTGTCTGTCCATCTGAGATGCTATGCTGCCATGTGGCTTCTAGCAGAGACAAAGGATTGCTTTGGAGCTGAGCCCATGGCTATATGCTTGCACAAAGATGAGACCTAATAGACTAGAACAATGGACAATATTGAACTCTTGGATACTACTCTGATGTTGGTAAATATGCTTCTTACTGTTTAGTTAAGGCAAAACTTGCCTAGGCTTGTTATTTTGGAATCCTCATTAGTCTGTGCTAAGTCTGTACTGAATAAACTTTATTCTTGTTTATAAATAGTGTCTGGATTGTGGTAACTGGACTTCAAGGCTAAACTCCTGTGCCTAGCTGGCCAATTATGCTACCTTGGTAAGATTAACTGTGCAGCTCTGAGCTAGAGTTGCTAATGTATTAAGTCCCAGGTGCCAACTGAGATTCTGGGAATCTCTAGTCTCAGGTTGGTGAGGGGTTCAATTTAGAGAATCCTGGTGGCTATGGTCTTTAAATTCAGAGAGCCTATCTCTCTGGGTTCTTGGGTAATTTATTGTACCAGTGTAGACTTCTCCCCCTCATCCAGGAATGGCCTGGGGGCAGAATCTATACACCCCCATTTGCCAGAAGATGGGTTTTTATTTCATCGGCTGTACAAATTGCAAATACCGCAAGTTAACGCAGCCTCCACAGCAGTTAAAAGTCAACCCACAGGAATCTTGTATTTCTTAACAACTAGACGATTAAATCTTATTGCATTGAACAACTGCATAAATATCCTAAATGTTGTACATAAAACAAAAAGGGATTCAATAACTTTGGACTGTTGGGTGAGACACGGCCAGTAATTCAATAATTAGCCATTTGGGATGATCAGGTTTTGGATATGACGATAATACACTGAATGCCCCTTACAGTATTGTTGTTGTTAGACCTGTCGGCTGCGTTCGACATGGTCGATCATCGGCTGCTGACCCGCCGCCTCGCCGACGTGGGGATACAGGGGCTAGCCTTGCAATGGCTTGCTTCCTTTCTCCAGGGTCGGGGACAAAGGGGGGTGCTAGGGGAGCAGCAGTTCAGGAGACACCCGCTTGAGTGCGGTGTGCCTTAGGGAGCGGTGCTCTCCCCGATGTTGTTTAACAATATGCGCCCCCTTGCCGGCACATTTTATCATATGTGGTGGCTATGCGATGTTACAAAAAAGTTTTGGAAATGGGTCCATAGTTTGATGGAGAAGATACTAAGAGCAAAGATTCCATTTCCGGGCACTACAGGCTGTGGCTGGTTGGCTTAGACTGAGCCAGCTGAAGCTGAACCCAGCGAAGATGGAGGTCCTGTGCCTGAGTCGGAGCAGGCTGGGGGTAGGGATCCCACTACCGACATTCGATGGGGTGCCACTAGTGCCAGCGCCAGAGGTGAGGAGTCTGGGAGTGCTCCTGGATCCCTCCCTAACAATGGAAGCCCAGGTGGCAGCCACTGCTAAGTCAGCCTTCTACCATCTCCAGCTGATCCGACAGTTGGTTCCCTTCCTCGACCACGATGACCTGGCTACAGTGATCCATGTGATAGTCACCTTGAGATTGGACTACTGTAATGCTCTCTACATGGGGCTGCCCTTGTCACAAATCTGGAAGCTGCAGCTAGTGCAGAATGCCGCGGCCAGGCTTTTGATGGGTCTCCCTAGATGGGAGCACATCTGGCCTGTGCTGAAGACATTGCACTGGCTGCCAATAGTATACCGGATTCGCTTCAAGGTGCTGGTACTCACCTTTAAAGCCCTATATGGCCAGGGTCCAACTTACCTGAGGGACTGCCTTTCCCCATATATACCCCAGAGAGCACTACGGTCGGGGTCACAACACTGGTTAATTACTCCAGGCCCCAAGGATGCCAGGCTCGCTGCGACCAGAACTAGAGCCTTTTCAGTGGTGGCTCCTCACTGGTGGAATGAGCTCCCAGAGGAGATCAGGACCCTGCGGGACCTTGTACAGTTCCGCAGTGCCTGTAAGATGGAGCTCTTCCACCAGGCCTTCAACTAGGAGCCGCCCACCACTACCACCAACTATTATTACATCAATATTTGTGGTCAGTGGACTGGCCCTGTATGGAGATCAGATCAAAATGCCGTGGAAGACCAGAAGACCACTAAGTCGGGATTTAGTATGTCATCTTTAGTACGCCACCTAAATTTACTGATGGATAATTGTTGCGAGCATTTTAAATGTTATTGTATGATTGTTTTAACTGTTTTATTTAACCAGCCTTACTGAGCCGCTAATGTGAGCCGCCCTGAGCCTGTCCACGGGAGGGCGGGATATAAATATAACAAATAAATAAATAAACTGTACACGGCATTTGAAACCCTGCAAAAGGGCAAGAAAGCAGTTTGTGTGGACAAGGCCTTTGTGAACAAAGTTGTATATGTGTAGAGCGCTAGCCATGTCTTCGACTGAATCCATGGAGTTTGAAGACAGGGGCTGCCACTGTGGTTTTCCTGCTGCTATGATCTTCCTCCTTTCCCCACATATTTACAGCACAGAGGTGCAAAAAATACTCTTAATAAAAGTAAGTTTGAACAGCCAGCATAGATTCACCCACTGTCCAAAGCTTTACTTTCTTCAGCGCCACTTTGCTGGAGTCTCTTTTGCGCCCCGTAAAACTCCAAAGTGCCAAGTTTTCTTTAATGAGGCAGCCAGTGGTGTTAGCCGAATTGCTTTATTTACAGCAACTAGGAAAAAGGCCCGTTGTGGAAATAAATACAACGGCCTCTAGAAAGAGGCTCTGGGCGGGTGACCCGGCCTTGGACACTCAATGTCAATTTGCAGTGTCAACCTCAGCAGGGCATAATGACACTGAGTCCACCATTTTCTCCAGTGGAACTGATCTCTGCTACCTAAACAGTTGTAATTTTGAGTGATCTCCAGCCCTCACCTGGAGATTGGCAACAATGGTTCCCCAGAAAGGAATAGTTGCTTTGGAGGGTGGAGTCTATGGCTTTGTACCTGCCTGGGGTCCCACGCCTCCTGAAACCTCACCCTCTCCAGGCTCCATCCCTCACATCTCCAGGGATTTCCCACCTGGAGTTGGCAACCCTATCTCCTTCCCAGCCAACCATCAACCTACCTTTACTCTTCAGCTTTCCACCCCACACACACCTGCAGCCTCTCCCGTGCTCTGAAGCCCTGACTGCTACGTCACATTGGCTGTCATACGGGGGCCACCTCAGCAGCATATAAGGATACAGAGCCCACCATTTTCTCCAGGGGACCTGATCTCTGCCATCTGGAAAGCAGTTGTAATTCTGAGTGATCTCCAGCCCTCACCTGGAGATTGGACACATTTTACCTAAGAAGAGCAAAACTGTTTAGAATGTTAGAGGCAAAAGCCAATCAAGTCGCATATGCAAATGACCTCTGTGTTCCGAGGCAGAGGCCAATGAGGCTGCATATGCAAATAACCTCTGTGTTCTGACTGGCTATGGGGGGAGAGGATTAGCAAAATGTTTAGAATGTTGGAGGCAGGACTCAGGCAAAGCAGCCAGTGGATAGGGAGACCCTCTGAACGACAGATCAGAGAGCAAACTGATTTTGGAGCATGTGGAATGTTCTAGAGAAGTGCCACCACCATTCAGCTATTATTTATAAGGGAGACTGGCAATTTATAAATGGGTTCTTACCAGTTTATACCAAGGTCCTGTTCCTACAAGGGTTACCAGAGAAGGATAACGAGGCTGTTGTTGTTAAAATAGATGTCTTTTACTTAATAAATCTCACACAAACAATACTGATGCACTCACACATTCAATCAAGTTCCTCAGAATTACAGTATTAAAATAAGCACGGTTGCATTAGCGGTTGGGGGTGATGACGGGTGATACTTATCTGTCTTGCAGCTTGGTGGTCCCAATGAAGAATGGATGGGAAGAAATAGAAAACTAAGGAATTCACACACGACCAGTACCAGCCGGAACGCGTGGGCAGTAGAGGCAAGGGTTGGGGATAGCAAGGGGGACTTAAGAGGGGTTAAAAGTAGACAGGGGTTGTTGCAGGGGAGATGCTAGTTGATCAAGTAGGAGGGGCCAGGTGACTGGTTCTCTCCTTTTCTAGTGAGTTCAAGAGATGGGCGGTAACTGTGCCAACCTCTTGTCCCACCTACCTGTTAGTCCGTCCCCAAAACAATCCTATTGGTTACATGGAGGAAGGGGTGGTTACCTAAGAGGGGTGGCCAATATTGAAACCTAAAACCTTGCTCAAAGGATGGCATCTGGACAGGTGTGAAAACCCTGGCATCAGGAAACTTCATTGTATCGCTGATGAAGCTGGCCATTCTCATTGTGAACCAAATGTCCATTTGGCAGGAAATACCAAAGCAGGAACAAAGTGGTTGATGGGTGGTACGGGACCACAAACAGTTCAGCAATGGGGGCTGTCTCTGCTCAGAGCTGTTGTTTCTCATTGCTCACAATAATGGAGGTGTGTGCTTCTTTCACCAGGCTGGTAACTGTGTAGCTGAAACCTTATTCACGTCTAAGGCTTGTGTAGGCACCTTCTATGTGTTGCATCACAACAGGTGACTTAAAGTGTACAGTTCTTTGAGCCTATGTGTGTGTGCACAGTCCATTGTGTGTAGCAATAAATATAGTTCATAAAGCAAATATCCAGTTCATTCTCTAACAGTGGTCTGAAAACAGCTGTTCTGCTTCCCAGAGAATTTAATTCCTCTCTCACTTCTCTTGTTCAAAGTATCGATCTCTGAAGCCCTAAAGCTAATTAGAACAGATCTGCTGTACACTGAATAAAGATTTTGCTTTTCTCCACTGCTCAGACCCTCAATTTCTAAACCCTCACCTTTTTCTCATTAAGAAATGTTATTCTAGAGTTTGACAAATTAAATTGGATTACACATACAGTGCTAGCAGTGAGTCCTTTTGACAGTTCCATGTTCTATTGTTCACGCCCATACACCTGCTGTTCTTTTATCAGGCACAGTACTTGTTTTATGGTCCTTCCCGCTTTGGCGGGAGGGCGGGGTAAAAGTCTAACAAATAAATAAATAAATAGCAATGTCCCTTTTTTGGCCTGCAGGGATGCTGAATTCACATTTTGGCAGTGTGAGCTGCTAGACATGCCCTTTTGCAGTATTCAGTTCTCTCCACCAAATTTCTGGAAGCAGGGAATGGACTCCTTTTGTCTCTAACACACAGCCATCCATTTTATGTAGCTATTGAAAAGATTTCTAAGCCTGGTTTTCTCTCCGAACATTGGGGGCCAAAGCCAAAAACAGCAGAATGAAAATAATAAAAAAAATAAAACCCATATATGATCCAACAACAAACAAGGCCAGCCCCATTTACTACAACTTCAACCTTAAAAAACTCATTATTCTTATTCTTATTCTTTAAATTTAAATCCCACCCTCCCCGAAGGCTCAGGGTGGCTGACAAGGGCATAAATGCCTAATAAAACAATAAGAACAATATAAAAATACAATACAATATGCAACAATACAATCAATAAAATATCGGTGCTCCACTACTCGCTCCAGTTCATAAATCAAGATGGTGTTCTGCAGCTGTATAACAACCCAACGACCATATATATGTCCCCGCAGCCCTATCATCCGCCAGGTACGTCTCACACCCCCGATGGTACCTGCACCAGCGGTGGTAAGGATGCGGTGATGGAAAAAGCATTGGTGGAATAATGGTGGCGGCGGCTCCTACTCGAAAGCCTGGCAGAAGAGCTCCGTTTTACAGGCCCTGCGGAACTGCCCAAGGTCTCGCAGGGCCCGGATCTCTTCTGGGAGCTCATTCCACCAGGTAGGAGCCGCCACCGATGCCCCTCAAGAACTCCCAAATGCCTTCCTAAATCGTTCAGTCTTTCCACGGAGATGCAGGCACGACGAACGTGGAAGCGCCATGTGGATCTACATGGATATATTGAAACTGCCAAAGTGTGTTGATACTGTTGATAATTGATTTTAGGACAGATCCAGGTGGGGTAGCCGTGTTAGTCTGAAGCAGCAGAACAAAGTTTGAGTCTGGTGGCACCTTTAAGGCCAGCAAAGCTTTATTCCTGATATAAACT
>NW_015172630.1:0-2078 GCF_001447785.1 Gekko japonicus | reverse complement strand
CTCAAATGCTGTTCTTGATGTGTACAGTGTTCCCTCTAAGCTGAGTTAGTGCGAGCTAGCTCACAGTTTTTTAGCCTCCAGCTCAGACATTTTTGCCTTCGCTCAGGAAGGATGGCTCCAGAGCAAACTAATTTATGCAGTAGCCAAATCACTCGCTCACAACTTTAATGCCGGTAGCTCACAAAGTAGAATTTTTGCTCACAAGAATCCACAGCTTAGAGGGAGCGTGGCGTATAAGGATTTCCCAAACTAGCAAAGAATTGATACCAGCTCTGCTAATGGCCGCTCGATTGGCAATTGCTACTAAATGGAAAGAGCCTAGCCCACCTCAGCTGAACCTTTGGCATGCCGAAGTGTCAGAGATGTTCGCAATGGACGAAATCGCACACAGTCTTATCGATACCTTTGATAGCTCCCAAGGTCATGCGAACATAACGAATCAGTGGTTTCCTTTTCTTGAGACAGCATTCAGACGTGGTTCAATGGCGAGATCTCAGATCCCACATCGCTATTGCAAAATGATCAATTCTGTGTAAATGCTCATATATCGAATTTTAATGAATTTGGATGGTCTTTATGCTCTGCTTTCAACCATCTTATTACTGTCTTTTAAAATTTTCTTCACTCTGTGCTGTTTATGTCTAGGAACTAAAACTTAGATTGTATATTGAATTTTTTCCTGACGTATATTGTTTATGCCGCTTTGTTGCAAGTTGGAAATGTTCTTACATGAAAATTTAATAAAAATAATAATAAGATTTTTTTTAAAGAAAGAAAAGGAACGGAATCCAAAGACAGTAAATACTACTACGGAAAGAGAGGGAGGTAAGGGGGAAAATGCTGTTCCTGGTGGACAGCCCATCCCCAGAAACAGCAGGCTAAGGAGTGAGATCGATGTCTGCCTCCCCTCCCATCTGTTGATGGGAATTTTCTGCAGGATCCAGGTTATGCTTTCCTTATCTTCCTTTCCCAAAAACTGGGTACAACGAAATGGTTTGGCAGGGTACCAAAAAACAAGTACAGTAGGTGCCAGGTGAACCTCAAGGGGAAGGGTGTTCCAGAGAAAAGGTGTCCCCACTGTAGTCGTGTCGCCATTGAGAAGACCGCCTCACCTTCCACACTGACCCTGGGTCAAAGGGTGCCTTCCCTGGACTGTCTGTGCAGGGTAACAGCACAGCAGGAAAAGCTACATCTCCTTATGCACCGTGTCCTGGTCCTGATGCGACTGGAAGCAGTGCACACAAGGAGAGTATGCAAAGAACCTACAATTGTGATGCTCGAGTTCACAGTTTGGGTCTGAGGAACCCACCCTTCAAACTCAGTCTTATGGAAACTGACCCCATAGTTAGCCATTGTTCTCTCATCCTAAAGGAACTGAACCCTGTAAAATGCTGCCTTGGGATATCCCATCAGCTGGGATTTGGGGTGCACAGGGAAGTGGATGCCAGCGATTATCTCCACTTGCCTGTATCTGATAGGGTGGCCAGGTCTCCCTTGGCCACCAGCGGGGCATGGTGGGGGTAGGGTTGCCAGATCCAGGTTGGGAAACGCAACTGACTGAGCCTAGGGAGGACAGAGACCTCAGTGGGTCACAGTGCCATAGAGTCCACCCTCCAAAGCATCCCTTTTCTGCAGGGCAACTGATCTCTGTAGTCGGGGGATGAGGTGTAATTCCGGGGGGGGGGATTCCCCAGGTCCCATTGGAGGCTGGCATCCCTAATAGGTGGCATTTTAAAACTGTAAACTGCCCTGAGACCCAGGGACAACGTAGGCTAGATGTCCAAACAGATAAAGGTGGTCGAAGTGAGAACTCCGGCTGGTCTCTGGAATGCTGAGCTCTCTAGCTTAGAAATTCCATCCTGTTTGGCCTTGAGCGCATAATCAATTCTCAAGGGATGTCACTGCGATCCCAAGGCACATCTGATAAAAATCCTGACAACCAAGGTTAAGTTCAGAGGAGATTAAAACACACGCCTTTTCAAGGAAGAAGGACGATTTCTAGAAGATAACAGAAGAAAACCATCTATTTTGACAGAAAGAAAAGGTGTGTGGGAAATGCGGCCTGCATGGCAAACACC
>NW_015172629.1:197282-218670 GCF_001447785.1 Gekko japonicus | reverse complement strand
CCCCCCCCCAGCAGCCTCCTGTTCCCTTGGACACACCTGTTGATCGCAGGCCAGATAAGAACCCTTACGTTTGAGACTCCTGCCCTAGAGTCTTAGGCAGACATCTTTCACATCACTTACTACCTGATCCTTTAACTGGAGATGTTGGGGATTGAACCTGGGACCTTCTGCATGCCAAACCTATGCTTT
Organism: Gekko japonicus; assembly: GCF_001447785.1. Lineage (NCBI taxonomy): Eukaryota > Metazoa > Chordata > Lepidosauria > Squamata > Gekkonidae > Gekko > Gekko japonicus. Next base: position 218,481 of record NW_015172629.1, on the reverse strand, counting down.
ACCACAGAGCCACAGACCTTCCACAATTCTTTGTACTGTTTCTTGGGTAGTTTCCCCAACAGTGGGTTACTCCTCTGGACTGCCTTAATCCCTGGGAAGGAAAAAACAAAACAGGTCTTGATATTGTGCCTGCCTCCTTCCCTTTCTGGATCACAAAAGAGCACAGTGGGCATTTTGGGGTGACCACAACCCTAATGTTTTAAGGCTTGTAGTCTTAATGGACATATTTGCACACCCCTAGCTTTTAAATGGACGGGAACCTCTTTCTTGCCCTTCTGAATTCAGAGCACGAGTGAATCAGAAGTAAACTGGCCTTTCAAATTGGTCAGAGCCTCAAACCAATCTACAAGTGACAAATGGCTCGTTTATCTTAATTAGCACTCCGTGGGCACTGATTCTGTGGAAGAGGCCTTTGACATTTTATGATGATGTTAATAAAATGGGTCCCCGACTGCTGGGCGGGATGACAAGCCATAATCAGAAGTGTGTGAAGTGGTTGCATATGTCTGGGGCTCTTTGATGAATGATTGTTCTCGTCCCAGCCAATACATTCTAGCCAAATATCATCATGAGAGGGAAACTTAGCATTTCAAGTGCTAAAACAACCATCTCTGTAACTGAAAAGTACTGAGTTCGGACACGTGGCATAGTGATCAGCTCATAGTTTATTAACTCACTGGAAAGTAGAAGATAAACTAGCCGGCCTGCGACTGGCTTTTATCCGTGCACACACACACTCAAAACACAACTCCACTTCCCGTGATAGGCTCTATTTATACTACGTAGTCCCTATAGGTACATACCAGGATCCACGCAAGCCCATTGGTCCGTGTTAGGATCCTACTAGTCTATTGTTCCTAGATCCGAAGGTCTGTTTGACCCCATGGCCAGGCTAACACTGGCGAGGCTATCTGAATACATAACAGTAACCATTGCCATTTCCCCAACTATTGCCATGTACCTAAGGCAGGCTCTGCTACAGCTGGTATTTTACATTAGACAGCACTGTGGAGAAAAGGGAATGGCCAGACCAAAGGAAAGACTCCTTTACTCAATGAAAAATTAGCAGTGCAATCCCAGGAGGAAGCCCCATTGAATAGACACGAGTAGGATACTGAGGAGGCCTGCTTAAGGTCGCTCTGTAAATTGTGGAATTCAGTGCCAAAAGATATGATGACCATGAAAATCAATGGCAGAGAGATACATGGAGGAAAGGTTCATCAGTGGCTACTAGCCAATTTATTTAATTTATTTTTTATTTAACTTTAGACTTGCTATACCACCCTAACCCTGGAGAGTCTCTGGGCGATTTACATATGTTGCGTTCTATGAACTCTAATCCCTAACTTTGGCCACATATAGTATTGAGGTGGGACTGCCTACCGGCACCCTATGTACCTAAGGCAGGCTCTGCTACAGCTGGTATTTTACATTAGACAGCACTGTGGAGAAAAGGGAATGGCCAGACCAAAGGAAAGACTCCTTTACTCAATGAAAAATTAGCAGTGCAATCCCAGGAGGAAGCCCCATTGAATAGACACGAGTAGGATACTGAGGAGGCCTGCTTAAGGTCGCTCTGTAAATTGTGGAATTCAGTGCCAAAAGATATGATGACCATGAAAATCAATGGCAGAGAGATACATGGAGGAAAGGTTCATCAGTGGCTACTAGCCAAGACAACTTAAAGAGAACTTCCATATCCAGATGTAGTAAACCTTTGAATAATAATGCTAAGAAGCAACGTCAGGGAGAGGCCTTGAGTTCTATGCCCAGTTTCTTGGCCCTCCAGGGCAACAGATTGGTCACAGTGATGTTGGACTAGATGGGCCACAGGTCGGGTTACCACATTTTGATAAGCAAAGAACAGGACATATTTCCCAACTGACTACTTCAGATAAGTGACCGCTATGACAAATCTCATGTGAAATACCCCTACTATTTAAACTGTGATCATCGCTACTAACTAGGAATATTCCTGACCTTCCAACCTGACCAGAGGAGCCCAAATGAGGATGTCAACTAAGAAGTTCAACTGCATTGATTCATAGCCAGAGAAGAGGGAAAGCATGGCCTTCCTTGTTAACATTTCAGTGTGTTCCCTTTGGTGACACCACATCTGATAACAATTTTTCTTAAAAGTTGCCTCTGCTTAAGGGCACACCTGCAAAGAAATAAACCTCTTTTTATATAATAGGAGTTCATAATTCTCATTAAACTGTGTGGAACAGTGTGGGCTTATTCATACTTTAAAAAGGCAAGAGTTGAACAAATGGCTCCCATGAAAAATAAATCAGGAGATAAAAATCAGCAACAGATGTTGTGCCAAATGTATTTCAGTCCTGGTTGATGAGAGGCTTTTGCAGACTGTATACTGCAAGTATCCATAGACCAAAGTCCAAAAGGTAAATGCTGACATTCTGGACATAAGATCAATTACACCTAGTATATATTTACATATATTCCAGAATGTTGGGTTGAAATGCCAGACCTTTGAACAGGACAATTTTAGGATTATCTTATGACACCACCGTTCCCACAACAAGGATCACTGCCCAAGGCCCCACACCAGCTATTATACTATGTTGTGGGTGTTCGTATGCCAACCTTCCACTCAGATAGGCTCTCTGAACACCAAAACATTAAAATATCAAGGCATTAAAGCAGCATTTAAAATGTCAATATATATAATGCCCTGACCTGGATAGCCCAGGCTAGCCCAGTCTCGTTAGATCCTGGAAGTTAAGCAGGGTTGGCCCTGGCAAGCATTTGGATGGGAGAGCTCCAAGGAATACCAGAGCTGTGACACAGAGGCAGGCCATGGCAAACCACCTCTGAACATCTCTTGCCTTGAAAACCCTATGGGGTCGCCATAAGTCAGTTGGGACTTGACTGTAAATATGTGTGTGTGTGTATACAATTCAATAGAACATATATAGAGAGAGATACACAAATACCCATAACAACACCGACCAGGGAGGCAGGCCAATGACAGTTAGTGAAGGAATGAACACCAAACCAAACAAAAAAAAAGTCTTCACCTGTGTGTGGAAGGCAATGATAGAGGGAGCCAGATAAATGTCAGAGTTGGTATGGAAAACCTTGTAGGAGCGATATGTATACCTCTATGAGTTCTGTGATGGAAGAAAGGTGGGTGAAAGATGCCTATGTGTGCTCACCAGTATTTTTCAAAGCTCACTTAAAAGGACAAAACTGGCCAGTTTGGTGTAGTGGTTAAGTGTGCGGACTCTAATCTGGGAGAACCGGATTTGATTCCCCACTCCTCCACTTGCAGCTGCTGATGTGACCTTGGGTCAGTCACAAGCTCTGGCACAGCTGTCCTTGAAAAGAGCAGTTTGTGTCAGAGTTCTCTCAGCCCCACCCACCTCACAGGGTGTCTGTTGTGGGGAGGGGAAGGGAAAGGAGATTGTAAGCCGCTCTGAGACTCCAAGCGAAGGGCGGGGGATAAATCCAATCTCTTCTTCTTCTTCTCAAAACAGGAACCGTTCTATCAAGAACAGGTAAAGAATAGGTCTTGTTGTTGTTGTTCAGTTGCACAGTCAAGTCTGACTCTTCACGACCCCATGGACCACATCACACCAGGCCCTCCTGTCTTCCATCGTCCTCTGGAGTTTGCTCAATTTCATGTTCGTTGCATCAATAACACTGTCTAACCATCTCATCCTTTGCTGTCCCCTTCTTCTTTTGCTTTCAATGTTTCCCAGTGTCAGGGTCTTCTCCAGTGAGTGCTCCCTTCTCATTTGGTGGCCCAAGTATTTGAGCTTCATTAGCTGTTGTAGATTTTCCAGGTTGTATGGCCGTGGTCTTGGCATTGTAGGACCTGACGTTTCGCCAGTAGCTGTGACTGGCATCCTCAGAGGTATAACACAGAAAGATGGAGTACTCTCTGTGTCAAGGACAACATATTTGAGCTTCAGTTTCAGTATCTGGCCTTCCAGGGAACAGTCCCAATCAGTTGTTCCATGTCCAGTTCTAACTGTTGCTTCTTGACCCTTATACAGGTTTCTCAGGAGACATCTGAGGTGGTCTGGTACTCCCATCTCTTTAAGGATTTGCCATAGTTTGTTGTGATCCACACAATCAAAGGCTTTAGTGTAGTCAATGAAGCAGAAGTAGATCTTTTTCTGGTACTCTCTTGCTTTCTCAATAATCCAGCGAATCTTGGCAATTTGATCTCCAGTTCCTCTACCTCTTTGAAACCTAGCTTGTACTTCTGGCAGTTCTCTATCCATGTACTGCTGAAGCCTAGATTGTAGGATCTTGAGCATGACCTTTCTAGTGTGTGAAATGAGTGCAATTGTGCAATAGTTTGAACATTCCTTGGCATTGCCCTTCTTTGGGATTGGAATGTAAACTGACCTTTTCCATCTTGTGGCCTCTGTTGCGTTTTCCAAATTTGCTGGCATGTGGAGTGCAGCACCTTAACAGCATCAACTTTTAAGACTTTGAATAGCTCAACTGGGATATCATCACCTCCACTAGCTTTATTGTTAGTAATGCTTTCTAAGGCCCATTTGACTTCGCACTCCAGGATGTCTGGCTCAAGGTAAGAAAGTAACCGATACGGGCGGGAAAAACCCTATTCTTCCTTGTTTCATGCTTATTCGAGGTGGACTGGGAATAGAGGGGACCTCTTGGTGATGGTCCCTGATCCCTAACCTCACTCAATGGAGCAGGGGTGGTGGTTGAGCGGGGGGGGGGGAGCACTTGGAAATCAATTCTTGTTTCAGACGTCATGATGCTCTAGGAATTGTCACATCTTTATGGTAATTCTATAAGAGATTTTTGAAATTCCTAGTCCGCATGACAGCACTTCCTGTTTTGAAATAGGAAGTGACTTTCGAGAAGTCTTCACCCTTCCAGTGTTCCAGGCTGGCATTCCTAACTGGGAGGCAAGAGTGGCCGTGGAAAAGGGCCCTGAGACCTCCTCCATCACATCCCTCATGGTGGGAGGACTTGCCCAGGCAAGGTGGTGGCAGCAGAAGCACTGGTGGTTGTACTACTTGCCTGGGCCAAGCTGCAACAGCATGGCTCTACCCAGGTGTCAGCATTCATTTTGTCCACTTGGCCAGCCAGCTCAAGCCAAGGATTGTGGCCTCTCTACACCTGGCAACAGCTTGTACTCAGCTGGGCCAGTCTCCTTACCACCCCCAGGATTGCTGGGATAAGAGGGGGGCAGGAAATCAGGAGAGGAAAGACAGCCTCTGGTAGGGTTACCAAGCTGCAGGTGGGCCCTGGAGTCCTCCTGGAATCTCATCCCAACGCTGAGCTCCAGACCACAGAGGACCAGTTCCCTTGGATAAAACGGCAGCCTTGGAGGGTAGACTCTAGGGCATCACATCCCTGCTGAGCTCCTTCTGCCCTCCCCAGGCTCCACCCTCAAATCCCGATGAATGGGCAACCCAACCCCCAGGCCATCAGCCCACTTGGATATCCTCTGGGGATCATAATGGACAATCTGAAGTAAAAGCCCCTTGACCACATATAGAGGGTTTCTTGGTAAGCCAGGACCTCCATAAAAACAGTGCAGTGGAGGCATCACTCATCTGAGTTCTACCCTCTTTTTTGCCCATGAGAACAGACCTTCTGAGTGACCAATTATTTGCGGAAGCCTTGGGTCACTCACAGAGGAGATTATTCACAGAGAGAAGGGGCTCATCTAGCACTTTATTTCAGTGTCAGCCTCAGTGAACGGTGAACGGCGGCAGTCCACAGGAGTTCTTTTCAGAATCCGCTTATTCATTCAAACATGTAAATGCATCTGTCGACCATCATTAGGATGAACACATGATTTAAATAAATCCCAGGCAGGGAGATAAATCTGAAGATGGGGCCTGGATAAAATGGTGGCTTTGGAGGGCAGACTCTATGGCATCATATGCCCTCTGAGCTCCCTCACTTCCCCAGAGTCTGCCGTCACTTGGCCCTGCCTCAGATTGCCCGGAATTTCCCACGGCAGAGCTGACAACCCTTGTCCTAGGACTGGATGCTCCTGCAATCCTTGCAGCAGAATAAATAACAGCAGTGGAGAAAGCAACCTGGGTCACGCTTATGCCTTGACAAGCCATTGCTAAATTGCCTCGGGGCATTCCACACATTTATTAAGTCTGTTTCTCCATTAACAATTTGCTAATATTGTGCTGGTTTCTACTGAGGTATGGGGGGGTTGCTTGTAGGATCTTTACAGACTCATTTCATTTTTCATGCGAGGCTTCACAGCAATCATCGGCATAACAACCTAATCAATATTCATTCTTTTTTGCAATTATTAATATTAATTACCCAATTTGGAGGTTAATGGTGGGGAATAGCAGAGAGCTATTTCCAAAGATTCTTGCTGCATTTTAGCTTTAATTTAACAACCCGTTGGATTCAACATTGACGCAGGGAAAGGCTGTTTTCTGACAGAACTAAAAGGAATTAGAGGACGTTTGTAGATACCCAAATTCTAGAAAATGGTCCACTTTTAAACGTCACATTTTGCAAAGGGTAATTTTGCATTCAGACTTCAACATCATACTTTGTGCAATGTTCTACCTAGGGATTTGAATTCAAGTGTTTCAGATATGTGGCATCTCGCAATCGTTTTGAGATAAAAATGAGAATTTAAGCTGTCAATTTATAATTACGAAAGGGGGTGAGCATGGAGGAAAACATCAGATCATTTTGCCAGCCATTCTCATTTTTAAAACCTCTTTCATTTCCCTTTTCATTCATTTTAATTGTGTTATTCATTTTCCTTTTGGCTTTGACTTTGTTTGTTTTTTTGCCATTTTGTTTTCATTTCCCATGAATTTCAGTTGGAAACCCAGCCAATCTTCTGCCTGTAACTAAGGATACAAGAAGCTGTAGTGTTTGATTTTTATATAAAAAAATTGGGGGCGGTATGTTCAAAGAGTTCACCTTCTTTTCAAAATCCTAATCCCAACGCTGATCCCTGTAGGACCACACTCCTTAATTCCCTTTGTTTGTAAGAACTATCCATATATTTGTGGTCTTCAGGGCTTTTTTTGTAGAAAAAGACCAGCAGGAACTCATTAGCATTAGGCCACACCCAACAGCAGAAACTCATTAGTATATTAGACCACAGCCCTGACAGCACATCTCATTAGCATATTAGGTCACACACCCATGTAACCAGAAGTGTGGTCATCCAGCCACGCTCACCTTTTGCTTCTTATTCTGTTGACCTTGTTTGTGGTCAAAACCCAGGGCTTTTTTTGTAGCAGGAACTCCTTTGCATGTTAGGCCACACACCCCTAATGTAGCCAATTCTAATGTGTTTCTGCTGTTGGGTGTGGCCTATTATGCTAATGAGTTCCTGCTGGGCATGGCCAACTTGGGAGCCAGCCGGAACTTCCTTGCACTCCCGCTGGCCTTGCAGGTCCACTGCCGGGCCCCTCATGGGGCTCGGCAGTGGAGCTGCAAGGCCGGCGGTGGCGTCCGGGACCGTTGGGGGCGGGGTTTGTGGCCTTATGACATTTCCGGTGATGTCAGGGGTTGTGGCCTTATGACACACTTCCGGTGATGTCAGGGGGTGTGGCATATGCTAATGAGGTATGCTAATGAGTTCCCCTAGCTCTTTTTCTATGAAATGACCCCTGGTAGTGACCAAGTTTCTGGATAGGACCAAATTATTAAAAATGATGAAAACCTAATTGCATTGTAAGGATCTTTCCAAAGCAAGTGAATGGGAAACAATGTGATTACAGTAGGTTACTGTAAGGAGTTCTACTCCGGAGCAAAAAAATCCTAACTTCAAATGTACGCTGATTACCTCCGAACCAGCAGTGATTGAAGGAGAAAGAGATCTTGGTGTTGTGGTGGATAGCTCAATGAAAATGTTGACTCACTGTGTGCAACAGTGGTGAAAATGTGTTCAGGATTATTAGGAAAAGGATTTAAAATAAAACGGCCTGTGTTGTAATGACCCTGTATAGATTTAGGGTGGTGCCTCGTTTAGAATTCTACATACAATTCTAGTGGCTGTATCACAAAAGGGATATTCCAGAGTAGAAAAAAGAGGGCAACCAAGACAATTGAGAAGGCAACCAAGACCATTAAGGGGTTGGAGGACTTTTCTGACAGGGAAAGTCTGTGGCTTGTTAGTTTAGAGAGAAAGACAATTAAGGCGGATAGATGATAAAGTTGTCTAAAGTTATGCAGGGAGTGGAGAAAGTACACACAGAGAACTTTTTCTCCCTCTTCCTAGAGGTTACCCACTAAAGTTCATGGGTTGTAAATTCAGGAAAGACAAAAGGAAGTAATTCTTCACTCAGTAAGTGAAGTAAAATGTCTGTGATGGGAAACAGGATCATTGTAATACCTTGGCCTCCATGCCTTGTTTGTTGACCCGCCAGGGCAAATTGTTGGCCATCGTGTGAAAGTGCGAGCAAAACTGCCTTCCTAGGTTCCTCGCTTCTTCAGATACAGCTGGAATGTGAGTCCATCTGTCCTTATGTCTCTGAGAGTGGAGTGATTTCAGATGCCAAATGACAATAATAGGCAAATGGCAATAGGAGATGAATGACAATAGCAGGTGAATGGCAACAGCAAGTGTGATTGGATTAGGTGTGATATGCAGAGGAGCCGGTAGGTGTGCAGAAACCAGCACTGGTAATGATTGGTAATCCAATCACACATGCTATTGTCATTTGCCTGCTATTGTCATTCGGCATCTGAAACCACTCCACTCTCTGAGGTATAAAGACAGATATGCTGCAGTCACACCCACTAAATAATCCACTTTCAATCCACATTCAATGCTCTTTCCAACTGGATTTTTATTGTGTGAACCGACAAAATCCAATTCAAAAGTACATTGAAAGTGCATTGAAAGTGGATTCCTTAGTGTGTGTGTGACCTCAGCCGTAGACTCATGTTTTAGCTGTGTCTGAAGAAGTGAGCGGTGACTCTCCAAACTCACACCCTGCCACACATGTTGGTAGTCTTTAAGGTGCTGCTGGACTCTTGCTCTTCTCTTTTTAAGATTCTGATTCAGTGGAGCAAAATGTTAACACCCAACTGATCGTTAGGGATGAGCAAATGATCCCTATTTCATTTTTCAAAACATCCATTCATATGTTTGTAAAGTGCTCTTATTCTCTGCTTTTCACTCTCAGTTTTGTAGATTCATTTGTATTGTAAATGCATGCTGTACGGCTTTATACACAATTTACACCATAGTTATACATACACTGCACATCATTGATATGAGTAACAGACATATCATGGTGATTTAATGATGCTCAAATAATGTTGAAAAATATCTGCTCTCTACTGGAAAAAATCAGAGGGAGGAAACACAAGGACACAAAAATAAACCATCACAGGTTCAGCATGCCCAGTGGATGAGTGAAATTAAAATTCCCGCACTGTCTTTTCAGAGTCCTCCAACCCATTTGGAGGTGGTACCCATATTATATCTGATTTTATCTTGACTTGCAAATGTTCTGGTCTTGTGTAATCTGCTTGAGAGATTTTATACCTGAGCATCTCAGACAACAACAACACAGAGGCAAAGGAGCTGAGGTTCATTTTACTTGATCTTGCAAGGTTTATTTTGGATCAGCAGAGAAGCAGTCTTGCGGAGTACTTTTACATAATCTGTAAATTAAGGGTCCAAACAGACATGATGGGTAGAATTCAATAATTAGCATCTTTGGCAACTTGTTAGAAAACTAATCAGCTACCTCACATGACTGCTTTGAGGACCAAGGAAAGGTCTCGGGGTAGGGATGCTAGCCTCAAGGTGGGACCCGGGGATCCCCTGGAATTACAGCTCATCTCCAGACTACAGAGATCAATTCCCCTGCACTAGAGAAATGGATGCTTTGGAAAGTGGATTCTGTGGCATTGTACCCCTGTGAGGTCCCTGCCATCCCCAGGTTCCATTCCCAAATCTTCAGGAGTTTCCCAACCTGGATCTGGCAACCATACCCCTTCATCCCCCACTGGTAGCCAGGGGGGACCTGGCAACGCTACTCTGAAGGCATGGGAACTTAATAGGGTTGCGAGGTCTCTCCTGGCAACTGGCAGGTGATGGGTTGGTTTTTTTTTACTAGGAGCAAGAAAAAAACACAGCCTCATCACTGGTGTCACACAAGAAGTGACGTCATCATACTAGTGACATCTAGGCAACGTTCTGGTATTTGGGCAAAAACATGATGGTAAAACTGTCTTCTACCATAGAGTTTTTGCCAAAATACCAGAGCATTGCCCGGTTGTTGCTGGTGTGATGATGTCACTTCCTGTGTTACACCAGTGATGAGGCCTGAGCCTTTGTTTTTCTCCTGGCAATTCCCCCTGCTGGCCAGCTGATTGGTGGCTGGGGGGCGGGGCCTGGCAGTAGGGTATCCCTGCCCCTTTGAGTCTGGTAACCCTAGCGCTTAACCTTTTTCTCCCGTGCTTTTCACATGGTTTCAGTAGCCACTCTGAAGTTACGTGCTGTCCTTGTCTTTTTCCTCCTTTAGAGGCAATTGCATTTTCAAAGGCGCTATTGGAATTGTGTATAGTTTGACAGTATGAAAACTACCATACCTTTCCATTACTCTTGTGGCTGTTGATACTGTAGTGTTAAGTCTTTTATTCAAGCTAATACAGAGGCATGAAGTTTCAAAATATCAAATTTCTAAAGGTGAGTCATCTTTGTTATGAATTCCATGCTTGTGCTTCAGCAGTTGTGCTTGCTTCTGTTTTAATATCAAGCCATTCTGTGCTGCAGGTTGTTTCTTTTACCCATTGACAACTTCTTTGGAGCTTCCTGAACTCATAGAATCATAGAGTTGAAAGGGACCTCCAGAGTCATCTAGTCCAACCCCCTGCACAATGCAGGAAATTCACAAATCCTTCTCCCCGGCACCCGATCCTTCCTGCTCCATGCCCAGAAGATGGCAAACAAACAAACAAACAAACTACCCTCCAGGATCTCCAGTCAAACTAGCCTGGAGAAAACTGCTTCCTGACCCCAAAGGGGCGATTGGCATTTTCCCTAGGCGTGTAAGATAGGGCCATGAGAACGAAGCACTGATGGAACCCTGCCTGCCCTCCCTCTCGTGATCTGCCTAAGTTGACAGAATCAGCATTTCTGTCAGATGGCCATTAAGCCTCTGCTTAAAAACCTCCAAAGAAGAAGAGCCCACCACCTCCTGAGGAAGTCTATTCCACTGAGGAACCACTCTGTCAGGAAATTCTTCCTGATGTTTAGCCAAAAACTCTTTTGATTTAATCTCAACCCGTTGGTTCTGGTCCGACCTTCTGGGGCAACAGAAAACAACTCTGCACCATCCTCTATATGACTGCCCTTCAAGTACTTGAATAAGGTTATCATATCACATCTCAGTCATCTCCTCTCCAGGCTAAACATACCGAGCTCCTTCAACTTTTCCACATAGGACTTGGTCTCGTATAGATTCCTTTTATCCTTAGAAATATGAAGTCAAATATGCATCATACTAACTCTAGGTTTTTACAGTAGAATCCTATGCAGAGTTACTCCGGACTACACCCAATTAGACTGCAGTAACTCTGCATAGGTTTGCAGTGAATCTCTATTACATGCTAATTCAGTCATTCTTTTAAGGCATGCAAGGCAGTTCTCTCCTCTGTCATTTCCCATCCTCACAACAAGCCTGTGAGGTAGGTTAGGCTGAGAGAGAGAGGGAGGCAGGGAAACCCAAGATCTACCAATGAATTCATGGCTGAGTGGGGATTTAAACACCAGTGTCCCCAATATTACTTTGACACCATAACCACTACACCATACCAGATTCCAACGCAATCACCAGTTCAGGGCCTATGGGGTGAATTTGCAGGGATTGAGACAATATGCAATTCGTTCAGGGACAGCATCTCTATTAAAGAAGAAAACAACACACTCGCATTTCCCTTCTTCATGCTATTATTGCTCTTATCTTTCTATATTTCTGTTTTTTCTGCTAGACCTGCTTTGCATACAGTAGATCCTCAGGTTCAATTACCGGCATCTCCAGTTAAAAGGATCAGGCAGTAGATGATGTTAAAGGACTCTGCCTGAAACCCTGAGAGTCTCTGCCAGTCCAGCAAGGGGCCGTGGCTTGGTGGCAGAGCATCCACTTGGCATGCAGAAGTTCCCAGTCTCAGTCCCTGGCACCTCCAGTTTAAAAGATCTGGCCAGAGGTGATGTGAAAGACCTCTGTCTGAGACCCTGGAAAGCCACTGTCAGTTTGTGAGCAGACAATGCTGACCTTGATTCTGTATAAGGCAGCTTCAGGTGCTCATGTGATCGTACTGACCTTGATAGACCAGTGGTCTGACTCAGTGTCTCGCTTTTGTATCCAAACAGAGCATTAATAGACAGTTTGGGGATTATACAGCAGCTAGACCTGCCTTTCAGGTCCAAAGGACCAATGTGAAAGTAATTTGTACAGTGTGTGCCTCCTTCAGGATTTTATAAGTACAGACAGACATCGAACCCAGAAGACTTTGCTTTCACCCCAGTTCTTCTTTCTTTGGCAAACCAGGCCACAAGAACCCCAAACAGGAGACAATAATCTCCTTTGCCCCCCATCCCAGACTGTCTAAGACATATGTAGAACAAAGTTTGAGTCCAGTGGCACTTTCAAGACCAACAAAGTTTTATTCAAGGCATGAGCCTCATGCGCATGCACACTTCTTCATATACGTGTCACTTTAATTTCCCAGAACTCCCGTCTGTTTTCTAGAGGAAACTGATTAGATTCCAAATATCTGGAGTTATCCAAAATATCCGGAATTATAAAATTCATAGTTGGAAATATACCTATTATGGCACTATTTGATGAATCCCAGTTTCCCATATGACAATTATACACCGCCACCTTGCACACGACCCTGAGGTTCTCAGAGCCAACTCATCATAGGTGATTAAAGAACTAATGGGGACCCCAGAGGCATCTAGTTAATCTCACTGTGTTTCAAACTCATGAGAAGAGAAGAAGAGAAGAGGAAATTGGATTTATACCCCAGCCTTCACTACACAAGGGAGTCTCAGAGCGGCTTACAAACTCCTTTCCCTTCCCCTCCCCACAATAGACACCCTGTGAGGTGGGTGGGGCTGAGAGAGCTCTGACAGAAACTGCTCTTTTTCAAGAACAGTTGTGCTAGAACTATGGCTTGCCCAAAGTCATCCAGCCAGGTGCAAGTGGAGGAGTAGGGAAGCAAACCCGGTTCTCCCAGATTAGAGTCTGCGCACTTAACCACTACACCAAAGATGGCCTTAGACAAGCTGTTGTCCCACTCATAGCCCATCTGCAATGTGAGAAAATAATACTGTTCTACCTTATAGGGGTTTTGTAAATACTATAAGATAAAAATGTATGAACTACTCTGAACACTGAAAGTGCTGTTTAGCGCTGTGGAGGGGAAGTGCTGTCTTTGACCATTCACTATTTGAATGGTGCCCCTGGGCTTGCGTCTCTGCAGATTTATTAGTTCTGATTTGAGAATGAAGAACCTTAACACACATTTTTGGCTGAATTACATGGGACACTGAGAGTTCCATGGTCAGAGCTCCCAAGCAGCTTCTCTTTTCTAAATGACAGCAATACAGAATTACAGTTGCCAACCTCCAGGTGGCGCTTGGAGATCTCCTGTAATTGTAACTGCTCTCCAGACTACAGGGATCAGATCCCCTGAGGAAAATGGCTGCTTTGGAGGGAGCTCTGTGTGGCATTACACCCTGCTGAGGTCCCTCCCCTTCCCAAACCCCGCCCTCTTCAGGCTCCACCCCCACATCTTCAGGAATTTCTCCACCCAGAGTTGACAGCTCTACTTTGGGACCACAATGCGTAGGAAGGAAAGGTTTAACCTTTTACCTCCAAGCTGTCTGCCTGACCTGAAATGGCCCTGCAGAGCTGTTGTTTGTGCCATGGGAGGGGGGGGGAGTCCAAGCTGACCTTTGCTTGTTGAAGCCAAGGAGTCTTGAGGCAGAGATAATTCCCCATGAAGTTTCCCCTGCCATGTAATCTCTTCCTGGTTTGGGCATACTACGGAGGAGCAAATTGCTCTCTGTTGCTATAAACTGATGTTGCAGTTACAGACGTCACTTGATCAATGCATGGTCATGCCAAATGACATGGAGATTTGGCCAGAGAGATCAGGTATAATAAGCATGAACTGAACAGACCATACCATGAATCCAGCCTGTAATTCCTTCTGTGATATGCCTCACATCTCAAATGTGATTCTTTGAGGGAGCATAACTTCCCCATGACCAGTGTGGATTTCCCCAGTACTTACAGTGATTCCCCTGCTTATGGCGATTCGAGTTCCCCTCTCCAGAAAATTACTTCTTACATCACTGAGATGCGGGGAAATCCTTCCATTATATTGAGGGTTTGGGGCTGGGGAGGGGGGAGAGACCAGACTACTCTGCTCACAGTCGAAAGCATTAATATTTTGATTCTGTACTGGCCTTATCTTGTTTTCCAAGTTCATCACTTTGCTCAACTAATCTGTAGCTATCATTGAATGTAAGTCTTCTTTCTTCTTCCTCCGGACCAATAATAGATACCTGGGAAGTTTATTTGTGCATCCATGCATTCAAGCCTGGCAGTTTCCATGGTAACCTGTCAAACTGTCACACCAGTTTTCCAACAAGTCATCATATCACAAACACAGGGGCAGGCTGCTGTGCACAAAACTGATCTTCTAATGTTGCTTTTATTTTGCTCTCTCCCCCCCCCCCAGTTCTCAAAGGCACACTGTTTGCTGAATGAGGGTATTTACTGACTTTGCTGAAATCACAATTCCATATATAGAAATGTAAAGGCCAAGAGGTTTTTCTACAGGCATTCATAGACACAACATAAGCAATTTAGCAAGAATATGCAATGAGAAACATGGAAATCCCCCATACCAGAGGATGTGGGATTGCATCAACATTCCATAGGGTTGCCAACTTTGGGCTAGGAAATTCCTGGAGATTTGGAGGGTGGAGTCTGGGGAGGAAGAAGAGGGACCTCAGAGAGCATAATGCCATAGAATCCACCCTCCAAAGCAGCCATTATTTCGGGGGAACTGATCTGTGTGGTCTGGAGATCAGTTGTAACTCTGAGAAGGGAACTGGCAACCTTGACATTCCTTGAAGTCATACAGTGCTGAGAAGATGGCTTCTCCGTGTGGAGAAATGCCAGTTTCTGAAGAACATAAATCCTTGTGGTCTAGTAGCCCATCATCGTTATCTATCCATCATTATCGTTACCTCAGGTTACCTTGACATTCCTTGAAGTCACACAGTGCTGAGAAGATGGCTTCTCCATGTGGAGAAATGCCAGTTTCTGAAGAACATAAATCCTTGTGGTCTAGTAGCCCATCATCGTTATCTATCTATCATTATCGTTACCTCAGGTTACCTTGACATTCCTTGAAGTCACACAGTGCTGAGAAGATGGCTTCTCCATGTGGAGAAATGCCAGTTTCTGAAGAACATAAATCCTTGCGGTCTAGTAGCCCATCATCGTTATCTATCTATCATTATCGTTACCTCAGGTTATTTACAGTTCACAGCTCTGTTCTCTACCTAAGGTGCTCCTGTCCGCAAGAAGGATATGGGTTTCATGCTCACTATATAGAGACCTACTTACAGTTGGCGATGCATTTTATCCACATCACAAGTTAAAAAATGAGTTCTGACCTGGATAGCCCAGGCAAGCCTGAACTTGTCAGATCTCAGAAGCTAAGCAGGGTTGGCCCTGGCTAGTATTTGGATGGGAGACCCTCCGAGGAATACCAGAGGGGGGCAGGTCTTATTCAGCCACCTCTCTGAATATCCTCCAGGCACCAGAGGTCACCATGACTTTTAAGTGCACGCGCGCACACACGCACATATAAAATACAAGTGTGTGTGGGGGGGGAGATTTGCACATATCTAAGACCTAATTTTCACAGTCAGCAGATGAGATGATAAACTTCTCATCTGGACTTTTTATTTCTTAGCAAGTGGAGGAGGGGTCACAAGACTGAATTCTTCTCCATACCAAAAAAGAAAAGAAAAAAATCACCACAGCACAGAGAAAGCTAGAAATCAAGATATAGGTGTCTGGGGACAGGAGCTGTACCCCAAACCTACCTGGACCTGTGGAGGTTCTTGGGCAATGCAGGCCCCATTGCAGGCTGGAGCAACTAGGTAAGCCCCCAGGGGAAGCCTCATCTGAGAACAGGCGAGGAAGGGCCACAACAAAAGGAGGCATTGAAGGGAGATGCCCTGGGCTGGCCACACCCACCATGCAGCCAAGAGATGAGGTGAGACTCTGCCATTGGGCCATGCCCACAAATAGTCACATGGATAAGGCCTGCTACATTCCCATCCCTCCAGGCCAACACAAGCCAGAGGAGAAGCCTTCTAAGGGAACAAGGGATGGGTTGCAGCAGGAAGGTAAGGCCAAGTACTGGGCCCCCAACCACCTCTGTTATTCACTTCCAGCAGGACCGCATCCCCTTTCATGGGGGTTAAAGGAGCCCCAGGGCTGCCTCACCCACAGGAAATCCTATTAAAGGCAGGAAGCAGTGCAACTGGGAAGGAAGGAAAAGACAGAGCTCTCCTGCAGTACTGGAGGGGAAAAGTGAAGCTAGAGACAGGGGGCCCAGAGTGAGTTCAGTCTCCCTCATCACAAATCTGAGGCCTTCCTGCAGTCCAAAAGAACACTGCAGGGCCTACGGACCTCAGGCTTTGAGCCACTGCATGCAATGTCTAACAGTATGTTTATGGCTTATGCTTCTCCCTAACATGGTCACGTTTTAGATGCAAAATGGGGTTGACAACCTCCCCGTGGGACCTGAACATCTGGAATTGCAGCTGGTTGCCAGACTACAGAGATCAATTCCCCTGGAGAAAATGGACACTTTGGAAGATGGGCTCTGTGGTATTGTACTGTGTTGAGGTCCTTCTTCCCCAAACCTGCCCTCTCTAGGCTGCCCTCCCAAATCTCCAGGGATTTCCCAGCCAGGAGCTGGTAACCCTAAATTGTAGAAATGGTTGTTCATTGGAAAGCATTTCACCATTCAGTGTATCTGCAGTCTGAAATGGTACAGTTGGGGGAAAAACAGGTTTACCACTTCATCTGCTTATTAAAAGCAGGCCTGTTGCCAGCACATTTTACCTTCTTCCTCAAACGCCCACCCACTTGCCCTCTGTCTGGCACCAAATTTAATAAAATTTCAGTGCCAGGCAAAAGCTTTTTCTACTTATCCATTCACACACCACTGATTTAAAATAAGGAGGAGTATCGGGGCATCTTAAAGACTAACACGTTTTTATCTGAGCAAAAGCTTTCACGGACTAGAGCCCATTTTAATCAGACATGTGTTGTAGGTTCTTACTAAGCAATCTAATGCACACACACAGAGAGAGAGAATTTGTAAAGAGCTTCTAGGGTATCTCTTTTAAGCAACACGTAGGTTGCTTTGTGGGTAGAATGAACATCCAGTGAGAAGGGGAGTAAAATTATGGCAAACTAGTTTCAGACACAACCCCTGGCGTGCTCACTGAAACATATATATACATATATAGATTCCACATGTAAAGGGATCTCTCTGTGTGACTGGGAACCTGGAAAAAAACAGTTTAACTTCTGCTGTGAGAGCGCAGTAACAGCTAATGTGGTATAAGGGTTAGGGTGTGGCATTCGCTCACCTGTGGCGGGCAAACCCCCACCATCATTCCCAATCCCCAAATCCCTAAGGAACTGAAGAGGTATAGAAAAAATGGCTGGAAGTGGCCACCATGATGAGGCTGTATAGGGTTCCCCATGTCCTTGTGGCCTTTACTATAGAGATTAAGAGAAATGATGTCCTATCCTCCCCAAACTCAGCCCCCACATGCTTCACCCTCAAAATCTCCCAGTATTTGCACCGGCAGCACTGGAAACCCTTTTAGGGTATTGTTGGCAGGGCCAGAGCCAGCATACCCTGAGGTAGGGCAGTTGCCAGGGGCCCACTGCTGCTGACTCCCTACTCATGCATCTCTTCTGATGCCTGGACTCATGCCCTTGCACTGCCTGCTTGCGAGTGCTTCGTCTCCTGTGCTGCCCACTGGGTATGATGCCCACTGCTGCTAGAGAAGGGCACGTGGGTGGTACACAAAGCATCAGCATTCCTGGCGGCCATGGCAGTGGCACTCCTAGCTGCACCCACCACCTCTTGGGGAAGGGAATGCAGGCAGTGTGGGCAGCTGTGACTGCAAGTGGCGGGAGTGCCACAGGAGGCCGGTGGGGGCACATGGGTGGGTAGGCAAGAAGGGAATCTAGTAGTGGGCATAGGGGGCCCCTGAGCACTCTCTGCTCAGCCCCCCCCCAAAAAAAAACCCTGGAGCCCATCCTGATTGTTGGACAAGGACTGTGAAGACATGTTCAGCCAATCACTCCCTCACAGGGTTGCTGTGAAAATAAAATGAAGACAATGAGCTCCCTGGAGAGAGGGTGTGATAAATATAGGATGGCTAGAAAGATAAATGTCCGTAGGCTGGGGGCAGAGACACTTCCTTCCATGTGTGTTCATCCTAGCCATTTAGAATGCCTACAAATGCATAGGCTGTAGCTGGATCCCTTTAACAATATCAGTTTGCATAATGATAGAGGGGAAAGGCTCTTGCAGTTTCATATTGTATAGAAGTTAGTAGGTGCAGGTTGTCCTGCAGACACAAGAAAATCCACACCTGCTGAAATTCCTTCTCGGGCACAACTATTAAAAGTACAGGAGCCTGTCTTTCTTTGCATCTGCTCATCCGAGGACCATGCCATTCTCTTTAATTTAGTACTAATGTGCCCATTAAATAACAAATGATATGAAAGCGTTTCCACTTAATGGTAATTGAAAATCACTGGTTTCCACATAGCAATTGATGGCCATATATTTCACATGGAGGAAATAATAGCTGTAAATACTTCTTGTCACCCCCAAAGAACAAAGCAACTGTAAGAAGAAGGGGCAGGGAGATCTTGTCTCCATTTGTTGGATTGAAAAGCCCAAGTTTCATTTCATTATTTTACAGAATAGGCACCATGCTATTCAAAGTGCAATTCATGGCCAGATGATTTTCAAATAATTTTGCATCTCAGCAATGGGGACAGCTTCTTTCCAAGCAGAGTATACATTAGAGAGACAGATGCTGAAGAGCATCAGCTAATGTAATCTCTAAGTCACTTCTAGCCCTGTTAGCTGTCAGGGGGCAGGGACCACCTATGCTCTCCATACTCAGTCTAAGTGAGGTATATGTGAGGGTAGGAAGGGCATATTGTACATTGTCTTTAAATGCTGCAGCATCTGATAACAGATACCAGATACATGTGTGTGCGTGCGTGCAAGGATAGTTGTGTCCGTTTTTGCTCTCCAGATTCTGCTTCTGAAATCTATGTGTATCTTGTCACTCTGTTTCAAGCATACCTCCACAAACATAAGGGCTAGCTATTTATATTTTATTCTTACATGAAAATGGGAATTTTGAAGATGGATAAGCTGAAAACTGTACTGTCAGTTTTGCTGGAAAAAATTACCTCCTTCTGGGCTTTTACACAGTGTAGCTTCCACAATATATCTCCAGGCAGTAGCAGTAAGATAATATTCCGAGTACAATAGTCTCAGAAATTGCAGTCTCGTCAGTGGGATGCTCTTTTTCTGGCGCTCGGGCGGGTCAGTTTCCAGCACGCGACTCCCATCTTCGTGCAATTCATGGCCAGATGATTTTCAAATAATTTTGCATCTCAGCAATGGGGACAGCTTCTTTCCAAGCAGAGTATACATTAGAGAGACAGATGCTGAAGAGCATCAGCTAATGTAATCTCTAAGTCACTTCTAGCCCTGTTAGCTGTCAGGGGGCAGGGACCACCTAGGCTCTCCATACTCAGTCTAAGTGAGGTATATGTGAGGGTAGGAAGGGCATATTGTACATTGTCTTTAAATGCTGCAGCATCTGATAACAGATGCCAGATACATGTGTGTGTGTGCAAGGATAGTTGTGTCCGTTTTTGCTCTCCAGATTCTGCTTCTGAAATCTATGTGTATCTTGTCACTCTGTTTCAAGCATACCTCCACAAACATAAGGGCTAGCTATTTATATTTTATTCTTACATGAAAATGGGAATTTTGAAGATGGATAAGCTGAAAACTGTACTGTCAGTTTTGCTGGAAAAAATTACCTCCTTCTGGGCTTTTACACAGTGTAGCTTCCACAATATATCTCCAGGCAGTAGCAGTAAGATAATATTCCGAGTACAATAGTCTCAGAAATTTTGGTTTACTACCATAAATGGTGGCTTATTCCAAGTCAACGGTCCCCATAGGGTATAATGGAGCTGAATAAATTCGGGTGTCCTCAATATTTTCCTGATTACCAATACAATACCAATACCGGTATTTGGGAATGTTCAGGAATACCAATATCGGGGGGGGGCACTTTTGTACACCCCTAGTAGTCTGTAAAGGTCACATGGCTTGTTGGCCATCAGTACCTCTCTCAAAGTGATGATCTGGATGCAGCTTCATTATCTCACCTACACACATTCCCCGGAAGAGACGAAGTTGAGCAACAGAGCACGGTGTACTGGGCCAACTTGACTGGTGATCAAATTCATTTAGCACTGAGCTGGAGATAGGATGGGACCCTGCAGAAACACATGAAGAAAGGCTTGAGATATTATGACACTAACATGGATCCAACTAGCTATTCTGGTGGTGAAAAGGAAGGAGCAGTCATCTGGATGGCCAAAAGAAGCTAAGTGGGGGATGATAGGACCTGCATGTACCAAATGCAACATGAGAAGGGGCTGCAAGAAGGAAGGGGAACTGGGTGAGTTTTTTTTTTGCTTGGGCACACCTGATTTATTCCCCAATTTACAGTTCATCAGTTATGGCACAGTTTGCCTTCTAAACACAGCCAAACAGCCTTAATTGCTTTCTGTCAGTCAATTTGAGTGCAAGTATTTTAAAAATCATTTCCCTCTGCCAGTAGAATGGTATTTTGGGAATTGGTCTGCCTTGCTATGGAATACCTTGTGTTTTCACTCAGAAATAATTAGCAGCAATGATGGGAGCTTCTCCACGTTTTGTAACAGAAGAAGAAGAGGAGGAGTAGATTAGATTTATACCCCTCCTTCACTACATGAAGGAGTCTCAGAGTGGCGTACAATCCCTTCCCCTTCCCCTTCCCACAACAGGCACGCTGTGAGGT
>NW_015172629.1:157940-195076 GCF_001447785.1 Gekko japonicus | reverse complement strand
GTCTTCAAAACAAACAAAAAGAAAGTAGACAGCTTTGAGTAATAGGTTAGTTCAAGAACTTGAATCAGGTTCTTTAGCATTAAAATTTAAGCTTATTGCATTAGGACATCAATCAAAGAGCAGTTGCCCTTTGCTTCAGTGGGCAATAATAATTTACCCTCCCCCAACCACATTGGGATGAAATTCTCATAGATTGAACATACAGAATCCTCTTTCCCAGTCCCAAAATGTCAAGTAGTATTCAGTTCCCAAATTTCAGCATCCTCTTGTTGACTTTCACAGCAGGCACAGAGAAGCATGAATCGACATATGAGTAGGGTTGCCATGTCCCCCCTAGCCACCAGCAGGGGTGGGGGGTTAGAGTTCCTAGATCCAGGTTGGGAAACTCCTAGAGATCTGGGAATAGAGTGTGGGGAGGACAGGGACCTCAGTGGGGTACCATGCCATAGAGTCCACCCTCCAAAGCATCCATTTTCTCCAGGGGAACTGATCTCTGTTGTCTGGAGATCAATTGTAATAGCTGGAGATCTCCAGGCCCCACCTGGAGGCTGGCATCTTCTCTGTGTACCTGAAGTTTTTTTGGGTCGAGGGTGTGCGTGTGAGTGTTTTCATAAGGGTGACCTGGATGATTTCAGGCTTCTCTTCCCCACCACCACCTGTCTCTGTCCAGTGCAGTTCGTTTAACACTCAGTGGGTCCTAGAGTAGCCTGGCAAAAATGGGAATGGTTTCTAATCAGTCACTTCACAGCCAAAGATAATTAGTCAAACAAACCTTTAATAATTAAATATTAATCCTAGAAAGCACAGATGATTGGGGGAAACTATAGACAGATACCTTGAGTCAGAATACTTTAAGGAAATTTGAAAAGGTGTGTTGCTAACTGTTTTGGAGCTGCAGTGGCTCAAGTGGTTAAGACGCTGAACTGCAGGCTGAGGAAGGTTGGTAGTTCAGCAATTCGAGACCCGAGTGTGCCGCATGGTGGAGTGAGCTCCTGTCTCTAGTTCCAGCTCCTGCCAACCTAGCAGTTCGAAAGCAAGAAATTGCAAGTAGATAAATAGGTACCACTTCGGTGGGAAGGTAACAGCGTTCCGTGCGCCTTGGTGTTTAGTCATGCCGGCCACATGACCACGGAAACGTCTTCGGACAGCGCTGGCTCTTCAGCTTTGAAATGGAAATGAGCACCGCAACCCTAGAATCGGGTTTGACTGGCTTTCAAGCAAGGGAACCTTTACCTTTGCTAACTACTCCTATACTTACAAAGAACCTTAACATTTCCATACCTGGGAATGAGTCCAAGACTGAGCATCTTGGCACAGCCTGACATGGGCTGTCCATAACATCTTGACAACACATGGGCTGTCCATAACATCTTGGCAACACAACTCCAACCCAGGCTAGCAGTTTTACAGATTTCCCTGCAGCCAGGGTGGTGGTGGTGGTCCTTTTTTAAACCAGTCATAATATAGGGGTGCAGGCAAGGGTTTCCTCCCAACCCTGTTCCTGACCAGGAGGGAGGGGCTGTGGCTCAGTGGGAAATCCTCTGCTTTGTATGCAGAAGGTTCCAGGTTCAATCTCCCGCATCTCCATGTAAAAGGATCAGGTAGGAGGCGATGCAAAAGACCTCTGCCTAAGACCCTGGAGAGCCACTGCCAGTCTGAGTAGTCAATACTGACCTTGAAGGACCCAGGATCTGATTCAGTAGAAGGCAGCGTCGTCCTCCTCTGTGTTCCTTTGTGATGACTCACTTGAAAAGTCTGGTTAAGGGAGGTTGAAGCCCAAGAGAGAAAACAGTAATGATCCATCATGCCCACGAGAGGTGCAGGGTGTCTGTTGTGGGGAAGGGGGGAGGGGAATGGAGGTTGTAAGCCGCTCTAAGACTCCTTCAGGTACTGAGTAAAGGGTTTCCCTTGCTTGAAAGCTAGTCAAAACTGACTCTAAGGGGCGGAGCTCATCTCCGTTTCCAAGCCAAAGAGCCAGCGTTGTCCATGGTCATGTGGCCAGCATGACTAAACGCCGAGGCGCATGAAACGCTGTTACCTTCCCACCGAAGTGGTACCTATTTATCTACTTGCAATGTCTTGCTTTCAAACTGCTAGGTTGGCAGGAGCTGGGGCCAGAGATGGGAGCTCACTCCGTCACACGGCACTGCAGCTCAGCAGCTTAACCTCTGAGCCACTGTGGCCCCTCTTCAGGTACTGAAGGGTAGGGTATAAATCCAATCTCCTCCTCCTCCTCTTCTTCAAATTGAAACTGGTATTCGGTTTCCTTTCCCAACAAAACTGATCACTCTATACCAGTTTCTCTTCTTCCTGGGATGTAACTTTAGGATATAATTGCCTCCATTTCCCACAGATAAACCTGTGTTATTCTAAGGGCACATTTATCCTTCCATGACAAGGGGAACTAAATCCTGCCCCTTCTCTTATGAGTCTCAATTTCTTCCAGCACATTTCTCCCAGCCTCCATTGCTACCTGTATTGAGGATGGGACAAGATAAAATATGCTTCAAGCCAAGGAGCACAGCAAGGTAACAGGGTTGTGGTGGGGAGCAGAAATAGTTCACCTTACAGACTTCTGCTTAATAATACATGGCCTTTGTGATTGTATATACTGAGTCTGCTCATGCATATCTTGTTGCCCCAGGCCTGCAGTGCTTTTAAATACAATACAGACACCCATGGGCTCTGAGATTCTGAATCAGTGGTTTTCTCTTCAGCATCACAGTCTCCTACATCTTGTTTGTGTTTCTTCTTTGTCATTGGAGAGACAAAGACTATAAATCCTCTCTCTGTATCCCTCCGTATACAAGACAGATGAGCCTGCCCACTAATGAAGACTGTGCCTCTGTTTCATGGTGGGACGACCTGCCCACTTGCCTAGTGCTCCGGAGAATTGCCCTGAGTGGCACTCCCTGGCTTCCTGCAATTGTCCTGCCCCCTGTAAAAGAGAAGAAGAAGGAGGAGAAGGAAAAGGAGAAGAAGGCAAAGAGGAGGAGATTGGATTTATACCTTGTCCTTCACTACCAGAAGGAGTCTCAGAGCAGTTTACAATCTCCTTTCCCTTCCCATCCCCACAACAGACACCCTGTGAGGTTCATGGGGCTGAGAGAGCTCTCTCGAGGACTGCCCTTGAGAGACAACTCTGAGAGAACTTGTGACTGGCCCAAGGTCACACCAGCAGCTGCATGTGGAGGAGTAGGGACTCAACCCCAGTTCTCCCAGATTAGAGTCCATGCTCCTAACCACTACACCAAAGTGGCTGGCAGGCAGAGTGCACCCAGGGCAGTAGGCAGAAGGAGTGCTGGTTTGTGGGGGTGGGCAGTGGACTGGCTGGTCCCAAGCGAGCCTTGGTTGCATGTGGCAGCCTACTTGCTTGCTGGCATGCCAGTGGCAGCAGCCTCCCATCATGAGGAGTAGAGTGGGGAAAACATAACCTGAAGCTAAGCCTTGATCCCCTTTTTCTACCTGGCCTTACCAGAGCCTCCTATACATAATGCTGCTTTCCAAACATTCTTAATCATGGGGAGGCAATGTATACATGATGGACATTGCCTCTGCACATAGGTGACCATGCAAAGGTGGGGGCTAGGGCCAGTACACTCGTGCCCTCTTATCCTCTCCATGCATTCAGTCAATGCACAGAGGGGTCATGTGTAGACGGCTTTGTCCAGAGGTGGCACCCCTGGACTCCAAGATACTGTTCAGCCTACCTCAAGCAGCAATGAAGGCCCCAGCCTCGAAACAATCCAGCTTACCTCCAGTGGCAGCAGGGGAGGGGCTTCCCCGGGCCCAGCAGGGAGGATGAGGAAAGACCAGGTTGCTTGGAGACAGCCAACAACAATAGTACCAGCCCCAACAAGTGAAAGAAAAGTGGGCCACCAGCAAATGTGGCCAGATGAGAAGGAAGGCCTGGAGAAGTAGGGGGAAGAAGGCGAGGCTGCCCAGGAGCCACGGCTGGGAGAGCCTGCAGAAGGAATGGCTTCTGATGCAGCAACTGGGGAAAGCAGGGCCGGACAGCTGGATGGGCCCACTCCACGCCAAGGGGAGATATGGGGGGTGGAGTTGTAGCCAACAGGCACTGCCTTACTCGCAGGTAGCCCTAAATAGCAGGGCACCCCACTTCTAACCTGAACCAGAGACCCAAAGAGTCCGGCCAAGGAAGGCACTCCTGGCCTGAAACACAGAGATAGCCAAAAGCTCTGAAAAACTTTTTAATTTCAGGTGACACAAGGCAGCCACACAAGGCAACCTCCAACCTCCCCCTCCACCCAGCAGAGGCATGCATATGAAACAATGAGTTCCACCAGGTAAAGTATCTACATTTCTAAAAGCTACTCAGAGGCCACCTGGTGAGTAGCCCTTCTATCTCCAGAACGTCACCAAGCCCTTTTTGTGTGACACCTGTGTCTATGTGAGAATCCTTTGTCTCCACAACTGTCTTTCCCACTCCATTCCTCAGGATACCAAAATAAACATTCAATTCAACATACATTCAAATGTTTAGCAATCCTCCCTGACACTAATCAGAGATCCATATCCCACCTTTTGTCTAAACCTGGGAACCTATTCAATTTGCCATGGCAGGACCATCAATGGTCTTCAGACCCATTCAGCCAGCTCCAGTACAGCCACCCAGCAGCTGGCTAATCCCATCATCACTATTGTGAATTCAGACTCTGCCCCTCTGAAACCCCATTGGTCATACCTAGGTTCTGTCCCTCCTGGCGCCATACCCCCTGGGACCCCTCATTGGTCCAGGTAAACTTTTGTCTTCACCTGGGGCAATCCCCTCAAGGTCTCCCTTTGGTCTGCATTGTTTTCCAGGGTCCATATCCATCAAGGCACATGGCCTCAGGTTGTGTGTCTGCCCCGGGTGTCAACTGGCAGTTTACCCCCAAACTATGTTTGAGCCATGAACCCCTGTGCATCTGGACAGGTAGTATAGCCCCATAACTGACCCCTTTATTTGCTATCTATCACCACTGCTTTCTTAGTTCTGTGTTACTTGCTCTTTTTGAATGCTTAGCGTGCTTGTAATTAGGGAGATTCTTCAATAAAAAACCATTTAATTTACTCTTCAAATCTGGAATCTTCCTACTGTACCAGACCTTGGTATAAACTGGTGTGGTCCCTAATACCCCTCTGGCCTCCCCAACATCGAGGCAGGCCATTGGTGGTAACAGTCTCCAGGAGGCAGAAACAGCCCCATTGGATCCCAGTCGGGAGGTCCCTGCCACCCCTTTTGAGGGAGGGGAGGGATTGGTGGGTTCAGGGGTGTGCCTACCTCCAGGGGGAGATTTAAAGAGGAGGCTTCAGGCAAGCCAGGGAGGAAGAGCACAGGACTCTCAGAGGTGTGCGTGGCAAGTCAGAGAGACCACTCAGCCCATGAGCAGGAGAGAGGGAATAGGGTGCTTTAACCACCCTCCTCCTGCAACATCTGAGGCAAAACCAGGGAGCCTACAGACCAGAAAGTGAGCCCAGGAGGAGCCAGGCCCCCCCCGAACCTAGCCCCAGGGGCACCAGGATTTGACCGGCTTTTATACGCAAGTGACGCTTTTCCCATGGGGAGCTGCGGTGGCTCAAGTGGTTAAGACGCTGAACTGCAGGCTGTGGAAGGTTGGTAGTTCAGCAGTTCGAGACCCGGGTGCTGCATGACGGAGTGAGCTCCCGTCTCTAGCTCCAGCTCCTGCCAACCTAGCAGTTCGAAAGCAAGACATTGCAAGTAGATAAATAGGTACCACTTCAGTGGGAAGGTAACAGCGTTCTGTGCGCCTTGGTGTTTAGTCATGCCAGCTACATGACCACGGAAACGTCTTCGGACAACGCTGGCTCTTCGGCTTTGAAACGGAGATGAGCACCGCAACCCTAGAGTCAGATTCGACTGGCATTCGAGCAAGGGAACCTTTACCTTTACCTAACGCCTTTCCCACAGCCTGGCAGGCTATCAGCACAGCCTGACAAAGTCAGGTCACAAGGCCTACTACTACTCCTGAATGTTGGAAATAATTGCTCAGATTCAGAACCCTAATTATATTTGTGAATGGGTGTTTGGGGCCACATTTTGATCAGAAAGTTTCTATCTGCACATGAGGAATAACTGGATCTAGATAAATCCTTTAAATGCTACTGATAGTTCACATAATTATTAGTATTTCTTTATCAGGAACAGGGATCTTACCTCCAGAGTAGCTGTAACTACACAGGACCAACGGATCGACCGGGTTTTCTCATTGATAATTCATCCGTGTCTCTGAGCTTCTGACAAGCATGACATTTGAAAAAGGCCAGATATTGAGTCTTGCAATGTTCCATCTCACCTCTGTTTTTCAAGCGTTAGCCTTGGAAAAGAATGGCTGCCTATATGTTTTGTAAAGCCAAATCTGAACCAGAGACCTGGAAAATTGCTGCTGTTTTTATTATTTCAGCTCCTTTAAAAATCATTGAAAGATACAGGCAACATAATGGCTTTAGAAGTAGGCGGTAGACTATATGCTTTGCATGCTGAAGTTCCCAGGTTTGATCACTGGTGTCTCTAGTTTGAAAAAGGAGCTTGGGTGCAGAACTGGGGAAGACCTTTCTCTCCTTGAGAGCCTCTGCCAATCAGAGGAGACAAGGCTTTGTATAAGGCAGCCTCATATGCTCATATTTATCCTCTTCTTTTATATTCACTCTGCAGCTTTACAGAAGTCAGAAATAGGGATGCTCAGACGCTCACTGGTCTAGCTCATGTTCTAATCACTGATTGTGAGCAGGGAGCTGATTTTTCATCAATTTGTTTGGCTGCTTTTGAGCAGCCCAAGCCTGCTCACTGGGTTACTTTTCAGATATTCAAATAGTACAGGGCAGTGCAGGATCATACAATCAGCAGTGTTTCATGCATGCACATTCTCACACAGCCCATACAGAGATCTAGTTCCCCACTCCCCCAGAGATCTGTCATCACTGAACCCCACTTTTTGGTGTGTAAGCCCATGTCACAGAAGGCATTTTTGTGTGTGTGTGTGTGTGTGTGTTTTTGGCACAGGTTATGGGAAATGTAGTCCCCCCCACCCGGTATCACTCAATACCTGACCTGACCATCCATGACCTTGAGGAAGACTCCATTTCACCTACTGCTGAGATGCAAAAGCACCTGCAGGGAGAAGCAATGGCACTCTTCCCCCATGAGGAAACAGAAGGGCTGTGGCTCAGTGGATGAGCATCTGCTTTGCATGCACAAGGCCCCAGGTTCAATCCCTGGCATTTCCGGTTAAAGGGATCATGTACTAGGTGATGTGAAAGACCTCTGCTTGAGACCCTGGAGAGCTGCTGCTGGTCTGAGTAGACAATACTGACATTGCTGGACCAAGTGTTTGATTTGGTATAAGGCAGTTTCATGTGTGTTCAACACCACCACCACACAGTTGCAAAGCTTTTTGGTAGCTTGGATGGGAGTGAGGTGAACCGATCTGAGGATCAGCTCACAAGTGATTGTGGTTGTCAGACAAGACGGAACACAATTGCTGTGAAGTTAGCCCGATCCCTAGTCACAAGCTTTTAGCTGAAGTTGCCACCCAATTCTTCCTCATGTAAAATGTCTAGGTGGATGAGGGAGGAGAGATCCTTCTCCTTTAAAAGCCTTTCCCAGCATTGCTTTGCACTTAAATCAGTATGAATAATGTTTACGTCCATTTTAAATCAGAACATGGAACATGGATAGCAGCTATGTTATATAATCTTCTAGGTACTCTTCAGTTCTCTGCAAAGAATAATGAGATGTCTCAACAGAGAGGAATTCACTGAAGTGGGAGCTGCAGAACACTGTGAAATGCAAAGGACAATACCAGTGAAAGTGTGGTCCTAAGTACATGGTTGCCCATTGTGTCTTTGTTTGTGGGCACCCCCCCCATTAGGCCTCCTCCTTTCTGAGGATATCCAAGAAGAATAGCCCCGCCAAATTACCTATGACAGGAAAAGCTGGATTGTCCACAAAGATTAGTGTAAAGCTCTATTATTTGTGTTTTTATCTTAACACATTTTACACTCCACCTTTCTGTCCTCACCAGGGCCACCAAGGGCCAAAGACTTTTGTGTGTTCATTTTCATCTCCCCCAATTTCATACATTTG
Organism: Gekko japonicus; assembly: GCF_001447785.1. NCBI lineage: Eukaryota > Metazoa > Chordata > Lepidosauria > Squamata > Gekkonidae > Gekko > Gekko japonicus. The sequence goes on along the minus strand of NW_015172629.1, from coordinate 186,969 downwards.
CATTCAATTAGTTGTTAAATCCATTTGTTTTAGATGGGTTTTCGTTTCCATTGGATACAATGAAAAATAATCCCCCCCACATAAATTTTGAAGGATTTTACCCTTCATCCAATAGATCCTGCTTGACAACTTTCATCTAGGAGGCAGTGCCCTAGTTTGAGAAGCAATTAAAGGCAAAGAACATTGCAGGCAGCAACATCTTTGTTTTCTCTCCAGTTTGGACGGAGCATCCCTCTCCCAAGGGATCCTCCCTGCCAAAATGCAGGCAGATAGGAGAAATGGTCTTACTTTTAGAAGCAATTAAAAGCTAAGCACATGACAATTAGAAGTTAAATGCAGGGAAATGAAAGAAGCCAGTGTCATTCATCCATTCCTATTCATTGTTGTTTCCCTAACAAATGTATGAATGGGAAAAAAATTGTGCATTTTTCCCCCACTGGTTTGAAAATGAATGTGTATCCCTAAGCTTTTTATTAGGACTTTCTTTAGCTTTGAAGATTTAGGTTTTTAAAAATATGTCTGATTGTTTGCTGCTCTCTCATCCAGAAACTACTGCTTTTGGAAGTGTTGTTCAAGATTTCCCTCAAGTGGTCCTTGGTTTGAAGTGTCTTTCTACAGATACCAAGGATGGACTGGCCATTATGGCCAACGGCTCCTCTGCACTTGTGCTAGGCCAGCCCAGTGGCAGAAAGTTGGCACTCAGCCTCTCCATCCCTCCTTTGTGGGGACAGGCTGGAAGGTGTGGGCATGGCCATTTCCCCCCCTTCCAGTCTGCCCCTGACAGGGACATCAATATATTGGCCTATTATGCACAGGTGTTTTGCCTCGCTTTCACCGTGCACATCCATTGGGTTTTCTTTTTCATTCTGCGCTGTTTGTCCTTCTTCAGCGCTCAGTTCGCTTTCCATTTGCCATTTCCCCGGGTTTTCTGAGAGTGCTTTTGTGCCAGTTTTTCCCTCGCTTTGCTTCCAAGCCGAAGGTAATTCAAAAGCATACAGATTCCCCTAGATTCTTCCCTGTCCTTTCCCCACCCCTTGTAGGCTACTCCCACACCCACATCCAGGTCAATCTGCCTACACTGTACCTTCTGCCATTGATCGGTATGTCTCTCATTGTTTAAGATTTAATTTTTTTTACAAGTGGCATGAGTCTAGTGATATGAGACTATCACTAGTCTCAGATCACTGTAAAAAAAATAATAACTCCAGGCTGGGCTGCCCTCTCCTGCTGTGTGTGCATAATAGGCCGTTGTCCTCTACTGAAATGGAAGTCACCAATTTGTCTTTCAGAAACTGGAAAACCTTTTGGGTTGCTTCCTGATGACCAGCTCCCATGTAGGTAAACAGTTTTTGTAACTTAGTCATTATGCTGAGAGACAGCTTAGTCTGCTGGGAACCTTGGCAGCTCCTACTTCAGGAGAAGGAAAAGATAGCCAGCTCATGGCTCCGATCACACCACCGAGGAACTGCGGGTGGGAAGCGAGGCTGTTTGCCCGGGGGCGAACTGACGTGCATTTGTGCAATCAGACTTCCACCTGCCTGGCCCGCAGTTCCGCATAATACCTTTCCCTGGTGGTTTTTTGCGCCACTCCTGTGGTGCGACAAAACACCCCGCCAACGACTCCGGGACGCCAGACAGATGTGTCTGTCTGATCACGTCCCATTAATCCACGGGGGAATCGTTTGCCTGCCGCAGCTTCCGCTCCGTATGATCGCAGCCCATGGTAGCAGAAGCTAGCTGAAGTTTTCAACCCCAAAGACCAGCTGTTGTTACTTTGTGTTTCTTTTTGTTAATTCATAAGAAGAGCCCTGCTGGATTTGGACAAGGGGGCCATCTACTCCAGCATCTTGATCTTAGCAGCAGTGGCCAACCGGAAGCCTTCAAGCAAGAAAGGTGAGGTGCTGCAAACTTTACAATAGGCTAGCAGAGTGTTCGGGCAGCTGCAATGATTCATGACCTTAGGCTTGGTACTGCTTGCCTCACAGCCATTTGGCCTGAGCAGCTACCTTACAGCTTTGCAGTTGCACAGTAGGACAAACTGATTCTCCTCCAGAATCATGAATGGTTAGGTCAGGTAAAACAATGACGTGGGACGGGAGGAACTGCAGCTCCCATAAGGCTGTACAAAAGCCACATATGCATAAAACAACATCAGCACCTAAACAGTAAGGTTTGTTTAAAAACAAAGGCTTTGTTTCTGCTTAACTGACTGGTATGATCACTATGTGAACACTGAGTTGCGAAGCAGTCACAGTGACACCAACTCCATGCTTGGAAAAAACAAAGGACTCCTGTTGGGTTAGGAGAGGAGGTGTATGCATTAAATGCTACTGACCGCACCATACTGGACTGTTTTGAGAACTCACCAAAACAGGCTCACTTGGTTCACAGGCAGCCAAACTGCTTGATGAAAAATCAACTTCCTGTTTGTGACCAGTGAACAGGAGATGAATGGGCATCCCGAGTGCCATTTAGCCATAATAATTAGCAACCACTGACAGACCTACCGGCCATGAATTCAGATAGTCCCTTTCTGAAGCCATCTAAATAAACGATCATCACTACATCCTGTGGTGATGACTGCCACAACTTAACTTTCTGTGCACGAGGCCTCATCCTAGGACAACCTACCATGCACTTAAGGCAGCAATGGTCCCGGAGAAGCTATCACAGTGGACAGTGGTAGAAAGGCACCTATGTGAGGAAACACAGCCCTCTTATGCTTCAGGATTCTCCCATCTTCTCCTAGCAAAGGTCAGGTGTGTAGGAGGTGTGATAAAAATATTCAGGTCTTAGTTCATGACTCCCCAGTTTCACCCAATCATTTCTTTCACTGACTGTATGACCAGTGTCTTTCTCCAAACAGACTCAATTTTTTATGGGCCGCTCTCCTACCGATACTCAGCATCTACTCGGTTCCCTTGTATTCAGCTGATCTGAGCCTCCCTCGGCTTTTATTGGAGTCCAGCCCCTAGCCATCAGCTTCAGGAGAAAACAACTCACTTGTTCATGATAGCGTTTTTGGCAGAGCTGCTCAAGGCTGTTCAGTCAGACTGCTGCTTTCACTGATTAGAAATATATATTTTGTTTATTGCAGATGAACTGGCATCAAGGCAATATGCAGGCATTCTGCAGGGGAGCCTCACAAAACTTCTCCAGGGAAACATGGCCACATTCATCAGGATTTGACATCAGCAGATAAACAGGTACTTCTACACCCTTCCCATAAACATAGTGGCATACCTGATAATGTGATAAGCCCTTCCTCACATACCTTGTTTTTGGGAGGTTTAGGATTTCCAGCCAGAGGTGAGGTTGTACTCTTTGGTACTCTTTGGTACCCTGAAGAGTGGTTGTTGTTCAGTCGCACAGTCGAGTCTGACTCTTTGCGACCCCATGGACCAGATCACGCCAGGCCTTCCGGTCTTCCGCCGTCCTCTGAAGTTCGTTCAACTTCATGTTCGTTGCATCGATGACACTGTCTAACCATCTCATCCTTTGCCGCCCCCGTCTTCTTTGACCTTCAATCTTTCCCAGCATCAGGGTTTCCCAGCATCAGTGGTACTCTAACAAATTCTTTTAAGTCTGGTTTCAGAATTGCAGCAGAGTACTGGTTTTCTGCATGGCCAGCTTTGTGCCACAAGTAATCACAATGTCAGAACTTCTCCCGGAGAAGAGAGGTGTGAATATTTCATATGAGATGCAGACGACAGGGGGAGGGATATAAATCACTGGTAAGTCTTGGGGCCTAATTACATGAATGATACATTTCCACCCGGTACATCCCCAGATCAGGTGGGCAGACCTCCTCACAGCAACCCTGTGAGGAAGGTTAGGCTGACTGTGTTGACTGGCCCAAGGTCACCCAGCAAGTTTCCAAGGAAGAGAAATAATTCAAACATGGGTCTCCCAGATTCTAGTGTGATAATCTAACCACTATTCCACTCTGCCTCTCTAATTCAGATCAGGATTGTGACATGCAAAGAGAGGAGGCTTTAAGCTTCACCCCTGCACCATTTTCTTGATTGGAAATGGCCCCCGGGGCATCATTTAGGACCATTTCAGGTTTCTTGATAGGCAGTTTCTTATACTCCCATTATAATCATTCTAGCAAAATTGCTGTCCTTAGACAGGTTGTCTGTGTGCATGTGCATAGGTGCACATACATGCACACTCTGATAGAGTACTTGTATGTTGCTAGGATTCTTGTGAGGATACAGACTCTCACTGTGAAATCCCAATCCATGGGTCATGGATAGAGGGCAGGTTTTCCTCTCTTTGAAAGTATCCCACAATGCAGTGCTTTATGATTCGTTCTTGTGACTTCAGCCATTAAGAATCAAGTGTGCTCATAACATACATCTCCCCCCCAACTTCAGTAACTGGCTTGCAATCAGAGGGCTGGTTGAAACAACACTTGGCCCTACCTATAGTGGGGAGGCAGAGAACATTCACCTTCCTTTCCTACGACCCTTGCAATGCCTCTGGCCAGCCACGTGGTAGATTAACCTTGATATGAGGCCTAATCCTGCTCATATTGTGTGCTGAAACTCCCAGGCAAAATTTGAACCTATGCACATGGGATTTAGCCTCCTTCAGATGTTCATGCACCACATAGATGGCCAGTGGAACCAGAGACCGAGACCGAGCTAGGGGAGTGGAGAGGGAAGGCTAGCCCTCATTCTCTCCCTTGCTCACCACTGGACATAGGGCTTAGTATCACCCAAGTAACAGGTTTTTGTTTTTGCTGAGACTAGGATCCTAGTCCCCATTGTTGTCCTGGACTGAAGCTCAGGCATGTGCGCTGACCTCCGGTGGTGGTCAGTGGACACAACAATTAGTATAATTCCAAGTAGGCCTGAATCCATTTTTCTGCATTTTCAGCCTATCTAAAGATTCAAGTGGGCAGCAACATATTCAAAGAAAAAGATAACATTCATATATTTTATTTAACAAGACGCATAAGTATTTATTTGAATTTATTCCCTGCCCAATCCTGGAGTCTTAACATGACTTTACAGCCTTCTGACACATATGGAAAACCATAAGACGCTTATGGCAAACCATAGAAGAATGGGTGCTTCTTTCTCACTTCCTTGTCTCGCCCAGAAGGCACCCACTGTCCAAGTTACATCTCTCCTTCAAGCTCGTGCCATTCCCTCAGGCTGAATGGTTTTATCTATTTATCTAGGCACTCAGGGTGGGGGCATACATGGCTCTCCCTTCCCTACTTTTCCTCACATCAACCTTGCAAGGTATGTGAAACTCACAGTGGAGAGGGGATTTTCACTTGGCTGTCCCACCTTTTCACAATCAACAAAAGTTTCTATTCATAAACATTCCACCAAACCTGTAAGGATGAACACATGCCAATAGATACATTGATGTACACAGTCCTATTTTGTGGTCCATTTTTCTTTTCTTTTTCTCTTCTGTGTTGCAGTTTTACATAGCACCTCCTGCCGTTTCCACAGTTTCTTTTCTTTTTCTCTTCTGTGTTGCAGTAGCACCTCCTGCAGTTTCCACAGCGGGACAGCTCGGACCCCATCAAGGCAGACCCTGCATAGCTACAGTACAATATCCTCATTCAAATATGCAATTCTTTAAATTCTTTTTAAAACCTCCCCAGCCATTTTAGTGTGCTGGTTTTACTTACAGTGATTTCTCCAAGTTTTAATGTTCCACTGTTATTCATGATATAGACTCACAGCTTGCTGCTGAACTCTGTCTTGTTTACTCAACCATCAAGTAATATCTGGTTTGTTAGACCATCAGTGATATCTGTTCACAAACTCTCACCAAACTTATCTGACTCAGCACTTCTAATTGGCTGCAGATGGTTGTACATCTTAAAGGATCCTACATTGTTACAACATGTACTGATATTTTAGAAAATACATTTTTACAAAATGTAAGACCAATCATCAGGAAATTTGCTTTACAAAAATAGCATTTTATGTTTTATAAATAGCAACTTAGGTCTCGAGCTGAATTCAAAGCATCAGGTACCGTGGTATTTAATTGAAATATCCATTTCGTTTCTTGTAGCAGCTGCCTCTGAGTATTAATGTCTCTTGTTTCTTTGACTACACACAACACCAAATATTTAAAATCTATATCCATGCTGGAGGCTTGGGTCCTTCCAGTCCTCTTCAGGTTTTTGTGCTCCTTTCCGGCAGGCAGACTGCATCAACCACGGCTGCTAACATCTTCTGCTCACCTGGGTCCTAATTACAACCTTTCTTAGTGGTCTTGTTGTATGGGTGGAGCTCTGTGCCTGGAGATGAACTGCACATCATACATTTCTTCTGAGGACTGATCTGCAGTCCACTCTCTCTCTTCAGGGACCTGTCTCTTTAGGGACCTGTTCTTCTAATTGGGTCCTGGATGGTAGACAGAACCCTGTTTGCCAGAACCCACTGTTGCCTATCTACATTGTTTCTCACATTCTGTTCTTCTCTGAAAGTTGTACTCTCCAGGTTTACTTCAAGTGAGCATATTTAAAACTTGCCTGTGTTCTTTTTGATAACTGGAAGCTAGAGATCTTGCTGCAGTGACCACTAGGTTTTGGTTACATCTAGGGATGGGCATGAACCGGCTCACAAACTAAAGTTTATGACAAATTTTGCCCGGTTTGTGGTCTGCAAACTGAAGTTTGTGGCAGGTCCATCAGCACAAACATTCCATGAATTTTCATGTGGTTCATGAATTGATACATATACATTTCCAAACAGACTGTCTCAACTTAATAAAAATGTTTACCAAACTTCAAAGCAAGGGGAGGTGGAATTTTCCCGCTTGGAAACACCAAGAGAGGCCACTGCTGACTGTCAAAAACAGATTTCCCTTTCTGCGCCATGGGATCAGAATGCTATAGAGGCAGGGAACTTGTTAAAAGCAGAGCACATTCCATAACTGGGACGCCAGAAATGTAATCAGCCCACAACTTGGAGATATTCTAGAGGAGCTGGCAGCATTTTTTGTGCATTTAGTTCTTTGAGCATTTAGTGTGTGTAGCTTGCAGGGGTCCATTCTATGCACTTTTGAACGTGTGCCTGACATTTTCCCCAAAAGCACTTTCCTGGGGGCATCTTCTTTGGGGGCCATAATTTGGACCACCTACGTCCAATGTGCACATAACTTAGAGGGCATGTAGAGAAGAGTCAGCCAGATATCCCCTGTGAGTTTGATGTCTCTAGCTTGCACAAGGTTTGTTCTGTACACTCCTTTTTTTGTGATGGGTTCCAGGAGCCAATTTGGTGTAGTGGTTAAGTGTGCGGACTCTAATCTGGGAGAACTGGGTTTGATTCCCCACTCCTCCACCTGCACCTGGCTGGATGACCTTGGGCAAGCCTTAGTTCTGATAAGAGCTGTTCTTGAAAAAGAGCAGTTTCTGTCAAGAGCTCTCTCAGCCCCACCTACCTCACAGGCTGTCTGTTGTGGGGAAGGGAAGGGAAAGGAGTTTGTAAGCCACTCTGAGACACCTTTGGGTAGAGAAGGGCAGGGTATAAATCCAATCTCTTCTTCTTCTTCTTTCATCAACCTTAAACTAGTGGATGGGTGGGATGGCTGTTATCCCCCAAGAATTCTTTGTCTCTGGGTACAAACAGTGGCTGTCATGGATAGGGATGGGCACAAACTGAACCAAGAAGCAAAATGTATCATGAATTTTGCCCTGTTCATGATTTGCGAACCGAAGTTCATGACGGGTCTACCATCACAAATGTCCACGAACATTTAAAGCAGAGACTCTGAGTCCCTTTAAAGCCCTGCTTTCTGTTCCCCACAGAATCTGTTCCCCACTCCTCACCACTCAGCTGTTTCTGGTTGTCTTTAAAGTTCAAAGGGACTGCACAAGACAGGAGAGTGGCTGGGAGCAGGCTGCTACCTGTCACTCAGCTGGTTTTCAGGCTTTCTGCAAACCCCATTTAAAGGAACTGTGGTCCCTTTCAACCAGGTTTGCAGAACCATGGCCCCTGCCACACAGGGGGTGGGGGGAATAGCACGGGTAAAGTGCGGCTTTCTAAAGCCGCACCAAAAGAGAGACGCGGCGGCGGGATCACATAGATCCCCTGAGCTGCCGCGCACTTCCTCCCCGGCATGATCAGATGCCGGGGGGAAGCCACTGAAGAAAGAGCGTGACAGCTGAACTGCACATATGTGCGCATGTGCAGTTCGGTGGGGAGCCTGGATTGATCTGGACGACGGGCGCGGCGGCAATCCCACGGCCGTGCTTGCAGCAGTGCTTCAGGTAAGTCCTCCTGTGTAGGAGGTTCTTTTTTACAGTGGGTTTTCTGGGTTTAGGGACGGATCAGGGACGGGTGCGCGCCGCTTCCCAGATGTTGCAGTGAGATCGCGCCCATTTGCTGCACCCCCGATCCGTCCCTCTCCTGGGCCAAAGTCTCCCGTGTGACCGGGGCCCATGAATCAAAAACTGACATGAACCACATTTTGCGGTTCGTGGCCATCCCTAGTCATGGATTGTCTATACCCTGGACTAAGGACAAGTTGGGCTTTCCATGGATTTATTATTTATGTAGCATGTCAGCAGTGTCCCTGGCTGAGTTGGCCTCTGGCTTGGTGTTGAAGACCCCTGAACATTGCTCTGCAGTACTTTAACCTCCATGCCAAGACTGCTTTTTTTCAGGCCAGGCTCAGGAATTCATGGCATGTACGGAACTGATCAAGGTTACTTTGGGTCCAATATTTAAGAAAGGTCATAACACCAGATCCGCTTTTTTATACTGAGCAGACCTCGTAGTCTAGCCTAGGAGTGAAATATAACCGTTGTTATATCAGATTATTATCTGCTTAAGGACATAAAAGTTTTGTCTCCAATTAGAGACTAATGGATGAAATTGGTTTCCAGAATACTCAGGGATTTTGAGTACTGAAGGGGCGACTTGTACTCCCTAGTAGGAGCCTGGGATTAAAGGCTCACAGGGACAATCAACAGCCTCTCCCTAGCATCCTTTCTCCCCATCTAATAGAGCTCCATCTCCCTGGATTAAACAGTGCTGTGTATAGTACTGCTGGCACAAGGCACTCCAGAGCAGTTAGACCATGTCATAGAACTCACTTGAAAGTTTACAAAGTGGTAGTAAGAGCAGTAGTGAGGTGCACTGACTTGGATGATCAAGGCTAGCTAGATCTTGGCAGATCTTGGAAGCTAAGCAGGGTTGACCATGGTTAGTATTTGGATGGGAGACCACCAGGGAAGTCCAGTCTCATTATGCAGAGGCAGGCAGTGGCCAACCACCCCTGAAAGTCTCTTGCCTTGAAAACCCCAAGAGGGAAGGCCATAAGTCAGCAGTGACTTGATGGCACTTTCCTCCACCACCTATCGGAGCAAAGAATTCCCTCATCTTTGTTATCACTGCATTTGTAAGGTCTTTTCTGGCCAAATTGTTTAGTGTAGTATGGAGCCTTTGACTCCTCTGGAGGAGGGGAATTTAGCTATCAGGTTTGACATTTTTTTGCTAAATTCTTCCTGAATAACATCTTTCCAAGCTGATCCAACTTGGACTTCAGCATGAATGCAGATCAGACATTAGAGGCATTAGAAGCACCATCTGGTCAGGTTGTTATGGCACATTTAAGTTGATCCTTCTGAGGGATTCTGACAGGGTTCTTGGAGCTGTGAAGGCCACTGCCTGTACATTAAATCCTCATCTCTCATGGCTGGTGAAATGATGACAGAAACCTTTTGTTTGGTTTGCAAACTATTCTATAGGATAGGACAGTTTTCCTGGCCTCTTGAAGGAAGGTAAACCATAGGTAAAGAAGCCGTCTTTACTGATATTGATATGTAGGGTTGCCATTCCCACAATGGGGGTTCCCCTGCTTTCAGGGGCCCCAATCCACCGATGGCCAGCTGGTCAATGGGGGAGCCCCACCCCCAAAGAGCCCCATTGTGTCCAACGTGCCTGGTGTGATGACATCACCCAGAGTTGACGTCATCACGCTGGACACATCATGCAAGGGACACTCTAGCATTTGGGTTAAAACTCTATGGTGACCATTGAGTTTTTTCCCAAATGCTAGATCGTCCCCTGCATGACGTGCCTGGTGTCATGACATCACCTCTGGGTGATATCATTGTGGCATACACGCTTCACACACACACCAGAGATCCTTGGGCTGGGCAGGAGCACCCCTACCAACAGCCAGGTAAGACCTGGCAACCCTATGGATATAATTTTGGGTGGAAAATGACAGAATGGGTGGTGGCTAAGTAATTTCAGGCTTTCTTAGAGGACACATCTGCCATTGACCCATTTCAATCTGGCTTCAGTACCAAATCTGGGACACAGCATTAGTTGCCCTGGTATATAATCTCCATTTACAGATGAATAACAGTAGTGCTAATTGGGCTTTTAACACTGTGTGTCAATTTACCTTGTTAAATCATTTGTTGTGTGAGATAAATCTGTGTCCAATTAAACACAGAGAGTTGTTATTGGAGAGACTGAACTGGTTCCTTAGGGCTCAGATGAGGGGTGCCTCAGGGTTCTGTCCTCTCCTTTGTGTTTTAAATAGCTGTTAACATTTCACTCATCGAGTTTTGAGGACTGGTACCATCAATATGCTGATGACACTCTGATGATGCAGCTGTCTCCACTTGGATACCATGGTGAGTTGGCTAGGATGAAACAAGCTAAGGCTGAATCCAGACATGGTGGAAGTGATGCTGCTTAGACAAGCTGATAGGTTGGTAGAAATTGTACTGCCAGCGTTGGATGGAATTATCCTCTTTGGCAGGTGGTGCAAAGAACTTAGGGATCCTTTTAGCCCACTCTATTCAGAAAAGCTTGAAAGACAGTGTTGTCTGGAAGGCTTTTTGTTGATTTTTATTGATTGTGTTACAGTTTTTATTGTGAATATGGGCTGCTGTGTTATTGCTGGTAAGGAGGACTTGAGGGAAGGCTGCAAGGTATAGCGCAAGCTCATCAGATCTTGGAAGCTAAGCAGGGTCAGTACTTGGATGGAAGACCCTCAAGGAAGACTCTGCAGGCGAAGGCAATGGCAAACCATCTCTGCTTCTCACTTGCCTTGAAAGCCTCTTGCTGGGGTTGCCACAACTCATTTGTGACTTAGTGGGACTTACTTATGTAAGGATGACTTACAGTGTTATGAATTTACTGCTGTTCTTTCTCCCATGTATGGAAAGATATAAATCTTTATAAGGATAGAAGACAGGTAATTTCCCCCCAAGAAGCAAGTAGTAGCTTGCAGCATTAGGGGGTGCGAATCAGTTGACTTTTGGAAAATGACACATATGGTCCTTTCTCAATAGGGCTGTGGCCTGATATGAACCAGGGTCCACTGAAATTTGTTTTCTCCTTCTTTGTCCCTGACCTGGATAGCCCAGGCAAGCCCGATCTTGTCAGATCTTGGAAGCTAAGCAGGGCCAACCCTGGCAAGTACTTGGAAGGGAGACCTCCAAGGAATACTAGGGCTGGGACACAAGCTGCCTCTCTGGAAAATGTCCTAGACCCACTAGGGGTCACCAGTAGTCACCATGACAGTGTTATGAATTTACTGCTGTTCTTTCTCCCATGTATGGAAATATATAAATCTTTATAAGGATAGAAGACAGGTAATCTCCCCCCAAGAAGCAAGTAGTAGCTTGCAGCATTAGGGGGTGCGAATCAGTTGACATTTGGAAAATGACACATATGGTCCGTTTCCGATAGGGCTGTGGCCTGATATGAACCAGGGCCCACTGAAATTTGTTTTCTCCTTCTTTTCCCCTGACCTGGATAGCCCAGGCAAGCCCAATCTTGTCAGATCTCGGAAGCTAAGCAGGGCCAACCCTGGCACGTACTTGGAAGGGAGACCTCCAAGGAATACTAGGGCTGGGACACAAGCTGCCTCTCTGGAAAATGTCCTAGACCCACTAGGGGTCACCAGTAGTCACCATGACTTCCAGGTTCGCAAGCACACACACACACATGCACACAATACACACCAAAGAGAGAGAGAGAGAGAGAGAAATTTCTTTTAGCCTTCTTTTAAAGAGTTGGAGAGCTTAATGATAGATCTACCAGGTGACATTAAGTATGGCATATTTCACACACATTTTTACACTTTGAATGTATGTCACACAACTCTGTTTTACACCACCATTTCTGCCTAAAATGACAGCTATGCAAGTTAAGATCCGAAGTTCCATGTCTATGTCATTTAAGTCATTGACATCTTTAATCGTTCCATCTATAACTGCAATGACCTGAAGTCTTTCAATAAATGTTTTGTTCTTAGAATTCCTACATCGTAATCACCCACATACATGCTGGTTCAAATCTCAGCTGTGTGTAGTGGTGGAAGGCCCAGGTTCAGATCCCCACTCTACTTATGAAGCTTGCTGGATAACCTTGGACCAGTCACACTCTCTCGGCCTAATTTACTTCCCAGTGTTGCTGTGAGGGTAAAAATTGGGAGACGGATGTATGCCATCCTGAGCTCTTTGGAGAATGGTCGGATAAAAGAATATAGTAAATCAATAAACTAAACTAGGTAGTCTTCAAACAGTTTACTTTCCCCCTTCTGCAATAGGGGAAATTATGTAAGAAGAGCCAAGTTCTGAGATCTGATCAATGGTTCATTTACATAATCTAGCATCCTTTATTTTTTTGTTCTGAATCTATTGCTTGATGTCATTGGGCGCCTCCAAACTTTTAGTATTTTGGGAAAGGGAATAAAATGTTTTCACTATCCACTTTCCCCCTCCCTGCATAGTTTTATCAGACTCTACCCCTTTAGTAGTTTTTTCTACTGACTGTCTAATCTTACAGGTCTGTAGTAAAGATCAAAAGATGAATACTGGCAGAAATGATTATTGTTGTTATAAGAACATACCTGCCATAGCTGAAGCAGCTGGAAAAAATCTCTGCTAAGACTTTCTGCCAGTCAATTAATAAAGGGCTCATTATAGAAAACTAAGCTTTTAAAGGTTTAATGACTGCTTAATGGAGAGGACCAAAGCAAAGCTCGTCAAAGCCTATCACTTAGCTCCTATCTGAATATGCATATATCTATATCCCTATTAAATTAATTCAGCAGCATTCACTTGTAGAATCTGTGAGATCTGTCTTCACATTAACAGATTGTCACATCACTTGATGGCGACTGTTTGTTCTCGCATTGTCTGCATAAAGACAACCAAAATCCCAAAGGATTCTTAAGGGGACATGCCGGGTCCTTTGTGATATGATAATTCAAAATAAAGATGACAGGGAGCATGCAGAATATTTCTCAGGGTGCAGCTTGTCAGTAAGCATTAATTAAAGCAATTATGACTCACTGACATCAAATAATTGTTCCCGCTTTCAGTTTCTTTTTTCTTAAAAAAAAAAAAGACACAGCAAAGCTCCATCTAGAATGAAAACTTATCTTCATTACTGTAATTCTTTTTTTCTTAAAAGAAAACCTCACTATAATTCAAACTATTGTTTTCTGGATATGTGTGTGTGTGTGTGAGTGATTTATTTCTTTAGCATGCTTTTAGATGACCCTTTGACCAAAAATGGAGCTGCAGTGGCTCAAGTGGTTAAGACGCTGAACTGCAGGCTGTGGAAGGTCGGTAGTTCAGGAGTTCGAGACCCGGGTGCTGCATGACGGAGTGAGCTCCTGTCTCTAGTTCCAGCGCCTGCCAACCTAGCAGTTCGAAAGCAAGAAATTGCAAGTAGATAAATAGGCACCACTTCAGTGGGAAGGTAACAGCGTTCTGTGCGCCTTGGTGTTTAGTCATGCCAGCCACATGACTACGGAAATGTCTTTGGACAGCGCTGGCTCTTCGGCTTTGAAACGGAGATGAGCACCGCAACCCTAGAGTCGGATTCGACTGGCTTTCGAGCAAGGGAACCTTTACCTTTTACCTTGACCAAAAAGGGTCCTTGAGGTAGTTTACAACATGTGAAAACAGGAACCAGACACAATAAAACACCTTAAAATAGCATAAAAGTGCTGTTTAAAGAACAGGGGAGCAAACAATTCTATAGACATCAACTTCATCACCATGGGGTTGCCAGCGCCAGCTTGGGAAATTCCTAGATATGTGGGGGGGGTGTTTGCTGAGGGTGGTTTTGGGGGAGAAGAGGGAACTTAGCAGGGATCTCAGCCATCTTCTTGAGGGGGAACTGATCTGTGTGGTCTGGAGATGAGTTGTAATTCCAGGAGAACTCCAGGCCCCACCTGGTGGCTGGTAACTCTATGGCAGGGGTGTCAAACTCATGAGGGCCGGTTCTGACATAAATGAGATCTTATCAGGCCGGGCCATGTGTGTAGTTGAGATAACAATAATAATAATAATAATCTTTGTCGCGGTGGCCTTCTCGACAGTAGGAAACTACTGGAAACTTCCTATGATCATGCCATTTCTGGGAAACCACAGTATACAATGCGGTGTTTTCTGGGAGGGCAAGGCCAGTTGCTTAGAGGTTTGTGCTATAATTCTAGCACAGGAGGTCTGGTGCTCTCATATCAGATTGTTGCATATTGGTAGAATTCCCCTACACCATCCTTACCCTAAGTGTGACATTAGGCTCAATGCATCAACTATTTTTAATATTCACAATGAACTGACCTCTTTCTCCCCTCCAAAGAAGCCCCTAGTCACTGAGCAGATAGTAGCACTGAAAATACACTTCTTCAAGGAAAGAGAAATCAGTATTTAAAAATACGACTGTTCAAACTGAAGGAATTCAGACAGCCCACCTATTCCGTTTCAGGAACTGGTTACTAATGCTTTTTTCTGTCATTTCAGACAGACCCATTTTGAATTATTGCATCAAAATCTGGAAACAATGTCTGTGGTGTAGCAATCTTGAATATGCTGCTCAGGTGTTGTTCAAGTGTGTACCTGTAAGTTGCAAACCTACTTTTGATTTATTGACATTCATTACAGAAATCTCATGGTCAATGCTCTGAGTCTAAGACCCAGGGGAAAACATGAAATGGCTGGGCATTGTGAGCTTTTGTACATAAATTGCTTTGTGTGCTGGTCAAAAACATGTGAAGCCACCATGACACAGACTGAGGGCTATGTGTTTGTCTAAAAAATTATAGTCTTCCCCAGAAAAATAACAACTCCTATGAGGCAGTGCAAGAATAGAAAGACAGCAATGTATAGTGGTCAGTATCAGCCTACTATCTGGAAAGTCTAAATTCAAAATCCCCAGCCTACAAAGGAAATGTGCTGGGTGAACTTGGTATGGACACACATTCTCAGCCTAATCCACTTCACTGGCTTGTTGTTATTCCTCATCTAAGTAGTTCACATTGCTTTCCTACAGAGAAAGACTGGATCATGAGGGCATGAATACAGTGAAAAAGAGGAGGGGAACCCAGTTGCACTCAGGAGAGCCCTGGCATAACAAGCCCAACAAAACACTCTCTCTGTGTGTAGCAAGACAAAAAGCTCATACCTTGAATAAAACCTTGTTGGTCTTAAAGGTGCTTTGTATCTCTCCCATGCAATTGAGGGAACTGGGCAAAGCACGCTCATGCTCTTTCCTTCCCTCCCCCTCTCTTCCTCCTCAGGGGATGAGGAGGGGGAGGAGCCTCAGCCAATGGAGGGGCTTTGTTCTGTAGCTCCTGTGCAAGTTGCAGCAAATTTATGGCAATTCTGTAGGCCATTGCTTACCTCTGTTTTGCAACCATAGAACTTCGTTGGTGGTCTCCCCTCCAAGCACTAACCAGGGCCAGCCTTGCTTAGCTACCAAAAGCTGACAAGATTGTGTTAGTCTGAGCCATCCCAATCGGCCCTATTAGCTGTAGACATACAGGAAACTTTTCAAAGGCTCTTGTATGTGTCCTTTGAGAAGTCTTTATCCATTTGCCCTAGCTGCCTGGATTCAGTATGGATATATGACTATATTCAAAGTTCAATCTTTGGTACAGCTCTGGATCCCCCCCCCCCCCCAAATATCAAACAGCATCTCGTTTGAAGATTAGGTCCCATTTGGGAGAAACGGTCTTTGCTGCTTGCCTTGAAATGCAGTCCTGAGATGAAGCTCTTTGCCCTTGAGAAACTGCTTCTGGTTAAAATTAGTTGTCCTCCCACATCCTTGGTAATGTCTTCTAGGGATGACGAGCAAGTTGAGGGCAGTGAGGATGTGGAGGGGCCTGGAGAGAGAGCTGGAAATGTCAGAAATGTGCTCAGTCTTCTGATATTTTAATGAGGCTAAGGCTTATGGTAATCAAGAAATGCTTTGCTCTGGAAACTGAAAGGGAGGGGGGTTATGTTAATCTTTTGTGACACCAATTGTTTTTTCCAGTGTGAAGGGATGGATCTTCTGCATAGCTGTGTGATAGGCTCTACAGAATGTGGCATGTCACCCTCAAGACCTGGAGGCTCCCAAGTGGATTCTTGAAAAGGGAGAAATAACAAAAGAGTCAATATTGCTTCTATTAACTCATTGGAAGAATGATTACCCAATGGCCTTTTTCTCTAGCATTTCTGTTCTGCATTATGTATTGTTTCACGGCTACCTGTTTCTCCAGGCATTAGGGCTTCAAGAGGAATGTCCTTTACTGTTTCTTGTGATGAGAATACTGGAACCTCTCTACTGTATATGGCTTTGGAGAGTGCCTCTAAGGCTGGTTCCATTTGGAAGATTTACTCTGCCCTGGTTCTTAAATTGAGGGGAAAGAGGAGTTCGGTACATGCTCCTTCCATGACTTCTCCTGATGTTTCCCATATCTGCTTTGCTCCAGTGTCTCTGGAAAGATCAGGGTCAAAGTGGGTTTTCTCACGGTTTGGATGGGAAGGTGCAGGTTTCTGAAACTCCCGTCCCACATCTGGCACCATTTTTTTACTGTATCATTTCACACCCACCATCTGTATGCACAGTGGAAATGAGAGTGCAAAAGAAAATTTTTGGAGGGGATGGAGCATGTTACTAGTAGGAAAGGAGTTTTTGTGTGTGTGTGTGTGTGAGAGAGAGAGAGAGAGAGAGAGAGAGAGAGAGATCCATGTCTCTGGTCACTGGACTGCATTTTCTTTCTATAAACAACAAATGTGAAGTAGATTATGACAGCCTGTCTACTTTGTGTATTCTCTCTTCCACCCTTCCTGCAAGGAGCTCGGAGTAGAGTGCTAGGTTCTCCTTTCCTCCTTTCTCCTCACAACTGCTGTGTGAGATGAGTTTGTGTAATGTATTCAGCCTGACATGCCCGGACTTGCCCGGGCTGGCCAGGCACAACTCTTCAATAGCTTCATGTCCAAAGACAATGGGTCCGTAGGATCCTAGCCGGCCCAATCAAAGGGCCAGCTTCTCAGCCGGGAGACCAATGGTCGCCTGGTTACTGTAAATAGCCTATCGGGAGTAGGGGGTGTGTTTAGGTGTACTTGGTGGCGGGTTTTCTGAACGTATATAAACCAGCCTGCGAGCTGGTCCCTTGTCTTTGTCCTGAACTAAATAAAGGTATGCTTAGCTGAAATCACTTTCCGTCTGCATACTTTTCAGTTTGTCTGTATTTCAGGTACAACGGCGCACACTTGACCGAGAAAGCTCCCACAGGGTGCTGATTACGGATATTCTGAATTCATATGGTTTAATTACCTGGGACAAGCATGGGGCAGATTGAGGGATGCTCTGAGTCTGTGTTGCCTTTAGGCACCCTGCATTCACTTCCCCTTTGCCTCAGGCAAAGAAGTTGCAGTTGTATTTAGGGAAAATACACAGAGGTAGTTAAGCTTCAGGACAGATTCTTGTTGCTCCCTGTGACAGAGACCAGGACGGCTGGCCCTGCCAGTTTTCAAAACTGGCTTTCTGTGGAGGAAAGCAGTGACAAGTGCAGCAACTAGACTGGCCTCCTTGAGTGTGGCTGGAGGCTCTCCATCTTCACAGCAGGCTGACTGAGGCCAGGCAGCAAAGCTGCTCCCCATTGTTATGTCTTTTTGCCAAAGTTTCATCAGGATATTTCTTCCAGCTATGCTGGCAGCTGAGAGTCGATAAAGTCCATTCAAAAGACCACATTGATTTTTCTTCTTCTTTCATCCTTGGGGTAGCTTGGCCAGTTTATCATCTGGCCAAGTGGTAAGGACAATAAATCCTTACCAAGTATCAGGTGCAAATGTATGTGGAGGGAATGACTTGGTGGGAGCTGGGCGGTGGCCCTGCAGTATATAGGGATGCCAGCCTCCAGGTGAGACCTGGGGATCCCCTGGACTTACATCTATTTCCCAGACTACAAAGAACAGTTCCTCTGGAGAAAATGGATGCTTTGGAAGGTGGACCCTATGGCATCGCATCCCAACTGAGGTTCCTGTCCTCCCCAGGCTCCACCCCCAAATCTCCAGGAGTTTCCCAACCTGGAGATGGCAACCCTACAGTTCCCACCCCCTGCTAGTAGCAAGAGAAGACCTGGTAAACCTAAATGTTCAGTCCCACCAGGTTTCCCAACCTGGAGATGGCAACCCTACTGAGTCCCCACCCCCTGCCAGTAGCAAGAGAAGACCTGGCAACCCGAAGTGTTCAGTCCCACCATAACTAACATAGCTATGCTCAAAGTTGCCAATGCTGGCGAAGGCCCCCTCACTCCCACGGCTTCTAAAAGGCATTCAAAAGAGCCATTCCCGCACTGGGCACAGGCAGCCTCAGCCCATCTCAGAAAGGACAACCTCACAGAGGAAATGGGAGTGAAGGCCTAGTCTTAGAGACAACCCTGCACTATAGACACCCACTGGCCTTTGAGGACCTGACTGAATTCCCTACAGGACCAGTTTTATAGACACCATTCCCACAACCCCTCAGTTCAAGCTGGAGTGTATTCTTATTCAGGTAAACTACTGAGGAATCCTAGTTTTGGTTGGAAGTCAGGTAAAAACTATAAAATGGCCATCTGTATCAGCTCATTGCCCACTCGAAGGAAAAGTATATGAGTATTCATACGCAGGTGTCATTTTTATTTGTAAATTAGTTGCTTGAACCTCTCCGTTCTACAGATATTTGTCACTTCTGATACTCATGCAGGTCCAAAACGAGATCTGGCATATTCTGACACGGGACTTTTGTCAGTGGCAATTTTGAGCCATGTACATTCACTAGCAGAAAATGATAAAAGGGTCATATGTAAAAAGGATTGATGAGAATGGGTGATCAGCCCAGATTTGGGGGAGGATAGAGCCACATCTGTCCTTGAATTAGAGTGTCTTTGCATAGTGATCTGACAACCTCCCATTAGCTTCAACTGAGCTGAAATCTATGCTAATATAACCTAAAAAACTTCCTCTAAGTTCTTGTACTAAGCATGTCTTCTCTAGGCTAATTAGGTGCAAAGAAAGATAGGGCTTCTATTCTGTACCTTTGTGTCGCCCACAATACCTGATCATCTAAAATTGTCTCACTTTCTTTTACATGTAGGTTTTATTACGGTGTGTTTTAAAAATCATTGCAACCAATACTCCCTCTAAGCTCTGGAGTCTTGTGAGCAAAAATGCTACTTTCTGAGCTACTAGCATTAAAGTTGTGAGTGAGCCATTTGGCTACTGCATAAATTAGTTAGCTCTGGAGCTATCCTTCCTGAGCTAAGACAAAAATGTGTGAGCTGGAGGCTAAAAACTGTGAGCTAGCTCACACTAACTCAGTTTAGAGGGAACACTGATTGTAACCCCATCTTGAATAGTTTTAAGAGAAAAGACAGACTAAAAATGGCTTACTACTTTGAATTCTTTACAGTTTTAAAAAAATGGAATCTAGGGAATTTTTATAGGCTGTAACAAAGGAGAATTCTTTGTCAGAGTAAAGATTTTTGATTAGGATTAATAATCTACCAGGAACGGATATAGAGTGACGTTTATAACACATTAAATTATGTGGTACAGAATCAAAAGCCTGCAAAGATCCATAAATGCAGCATATTGGGTGCTGTTTCTACATTTAATGCATTTTTGTGTAATACAAGATAAAATAAAGCAATGATGAATATATGTTTTTTCCTCTGAAACCAAATTGTGTTGGATTAAAGATGTCATGTTCGCCCATCCACTGGGATAGTCTCTTAGAAAGAAAACAGGCATAGATTTTCCCAATTGTAGATAATAAACTAATTGGACAATAATTTGCTGGATTTGTCCTGACTCCTTTTTTAAAGATTGGGGAGTTTAGAGGTAGTTTCCAGCTATCAGGTATAATTCCAGATATATTAATTTTAGAAAAGAGGGAGGCAAGAAAAGATGACCACCAATCTGGGTTTTCTTTTGATAGTTCAGAAAAGATAAAATCAATTCCAGGAGCCTTTCCAAATTTGAGATTATTGATTAGCTCTTTCACTTCTCCTGGTGTAACATCAGGCCAGCTTGGAAACTCCTTTGTCACAGCCTATAAAAATTGGTAAGGGTGTTAGACAAGGATATGTTCTTGCCCCATTTCTTTAAAATTTATACTTCAACTATTTTACCTTTAGGGCTGAGCTTTGTAGTCATAGGGGTGTGCACACAAAAAGAAGAAGGGATTTGATTTATACCCCGCCCTTCACTACCCAAAGGTGTCTCAGAGCAGTTTACAATCTCCTTTCCCTTCCCCTCCCCACAACAGACACCAGACACCCTGTGAGGAAGGTGGGGCTGAGAGAGCTCTTGACAGAAACTGCTCTTTTTCAAGAACAGTTGTGCCAGAGTTATGGCTTGCCCAAGGTCATCCAGCCAGGTGCAAGTGGAGGAGTGGGGAATCAAACCCGGTTCTCCCAGATTAGAGTCCGCGCACTTAACCACTACACCAAACTGGCTCTCAGGATTATTTAGGTACATTGGACCCCTCAAAATCCAGGATTCGCCCCCTCAAAAGATGAATTCCCATACCACTATGGTATTTGGGTTCACATTTGGGGTTGTTGTTGCTTTTTTGAAACCCTGAGGTTTTTTTCAGCTCCATTATAGCCCATGGGACCATTATAGTCAATGGGAAATCTATCTGAGGATATCCAGGGGTCTTGGGGGTCTGTTTTTGAGGTAAAGACACCAACATTTCAGCATTGCTTCTGGTGCCTCTCCTTAAAAGACTCACCAAGTTTAAAAAGATTGGACCAGGGCTCCAATTCTATGGGTCCCCAAAGAAGGTGCCCCCATCTTCCACTGTTTCCAAGGTGGGGAAAAAACAACAAAAAAAAAAAAAAAGAACTGATGTCAAACCAGAGAGTCTCTTCAGTAGAAACTGAAGGTGGAGGGGGATTTTTCCAAGCCCAGCAGAAGCAGTGCATGTACAGAGTGCCCAGCAGATCCAGTGCCACTGTGGTAATGCCAATTCAACAGATCCAAGCAAGAGGGGGTGCAAGCACAGCACAGATAGTGCATGTACAGAGTGCCAATGCCAATTCAACAGATCCAAGGATGCTGTATATGTGCTGGCTCTGCTGGGTGCTCTGTACATGTGCTGGCTGTGTTGGGCTTGCAACCCTCCCTTGCTTGGATTTGTTGAGCTGTCATGGCCACAGTGGCACTGGTTTGGCAAAAATGCCCCCCCCCAGTTTCTACTGCAGATCATGGCCGCAGTGGCACTGGTTCGCCAAAAATGCCCCCCCCCCCAGTTTCTACTGCAGAGACTCCCTGGTTTGACATCAGTCCCTGCTTTTTTTGCTGTTTTTTTCTCTCTTTTGGAAATAATAGAAATATTGGAGGATGGGGGCACCTTCTTTGGAGGCTATTGGACCAGGGCTCCAATTCTATGGGTCCCCAAAGAAGGTGCCCCCATCTTCCACTGTTTCCAATGGTGGGGGAAAAACAGCAAAAAAAAAAAAGAACTGATGTCAAACCAGAGAGTCTCTTCAGTAGAAACTGAAGGTGGAGGGGGATTTTTCCAAGCCCAGCAGAAGCAGTGCATGTACAGAGTGCCCAGCAGATCCAGTGCCACTGTGGTAATGCCAATTCAACAGATCCAAGCAAGAGGGGGTGCAAGCACAGCACAGATAGTGCATGTACAGAGTGCCAATGCCAATTCAACAGATCCAAGGATGCTGTATATGTGCTGGCTCTGCTGGGTGCTCTGTACATGTGCTGGCTGTGTTGGGCTTGCAACCCTCCCTTGCTTGGATTTGTTGAGCTGTCATGGCCACAGTGGCACTGGTTTGGCAAAAATGCCCCCCCCCAGTTTCTACTGCAGAAACTCCCTGGTTTGACATCAGTCCCTGCTTTTTTTGCTGTTTTTTTCTCTCCTTTGGAAATAATAGAAATATTGGAGGATGGGGGCACCTTCTTTGGAGGCTCATAGAATTGGATCCCCCACTCCAATCTTTTTGAAACTTGAGGGGTCTTTTAAGTAGAGACCCTAGAAGCTATGCTGAAAATTGTGTGCCTGAACCTCAAAACACAGACCCCTGCATACCCCTTTAAATGTGTTCGTGAAGCTGCAGCTTCACTCAGAACGGCGTTTAAATGGAGTGGACTCTCTTTAAATGCACTTCTGTGGCTATCTTTTTTGTGAGTTGTGTGGGTATGCTTGTGAGCCTGGAAGTCACGGTGAATTCTGGTGGTCCTTAGTGGGGCTAGGACATTTTAGAGAGGTGGCTTGATATAATCTGCCTCTGTGTCCCTCTGTGCACTTGCCAGGGTTGGCCCTGCTGAGTTTCTGAGAACTGACAAGATCAGGTTTGCCTGGGCTATCCAGATCTGGCCCCCCTGAAATTATTATTTTACTTATTTTATTCAGTTTATAACCTGCTCTCCCCAAAACTGGTTCAGAGTGGGTGACAACAGTTTTGTTAGATACGAGACTCTAGGCAGCAGGTGAACAGTGATAACAGCTTATTGAACACGAAGTCAGAAGAACCAGAACGAGACAAACAATGGAGCAACAGGCTCCTTTTTAAACAGTCCGGGCTTGGCAAGCCACGCCCACATGTCAGCTAAGGTCCAATCAAATACAGTACATAAAGACCAATCCCTTTGCTTCCCTCCAGAACTTCCTTTGTTCTGATAGGTTGGTTTACAATACCTATCACTTTACAACCTGGAAGTGATGTCATCATGTCGGCACCACTGCATAGCGATGTTCTGGTCTGAGGGTGAAACTCTATGTTTTGAGGGCAAATTTACCATAGAGTTTTGCCCTCAAACCAGAGTGTTGCCATGCGGTATCCCCAATGTGATGATGTCAGTTCTGGGTGACGTTATAACATTGGGGATGTTGCTGTTTGGGGGTGGGGTTTCTGAGGAAGCCTGCAGGCAGAAGCCCCCAAAACTAGCAGAACCCGCACCGGGACCTGGGGACTGGCAACCCTACTAGGGAGTAAAGTTCTGCAGGCAGAATTGTGATTGGCCTGTTATGCTGCAGTGCTGAAACCCAGGGGTGGATAGACATGCTGAGGCCATAATTTAAGAGGCCCCATAATATTACCAAAAATGGTAATACAGGGTCATTGGTTTTTTTTTGAAGTTAGCGGTTCCTCAGTTCTGAGGCCTAGGGTGTTGTTTACTTAGTTTGCACCTAAATCCAGCTCTGCTCAAGCCACAGCATATTTATTAGTGTTGAGGAAGTGATTTGGGTTCTGAGCAGATTAACAGACACACCTGTGATTTCTCATTCAAGAACTGTTGTCATCCTAAATCTTCAGACCAATTTCAACAGAGCTTTGTTGGACAATTGCTTGTTTTTGTCCACTTTGGGAGTTTTCAGTGAAACCTCCGGTGAATATGATGGGTTTTGCTACCTATGGTGTTTCCTAGAAGCTTCTTAGGTATCCCTTGATTTTAGGATGGCCCTTAAAACTAGGGTTGTCAGCTCTGACTGGGAAAATTCATCCAGATTAGGGGGCAGTGCCCAGAGAAGGTAGAATCTGGGGAAGGGGGGGAGTTCAACAAGGTTGTGATGTCATCAAATCCACTCTGCAGCTGCCATTTCCTCCATGGGAACTGATCCCTGTACTCTGATGAGTCGTAATTCTAGAAAAACTCTAGGTCCCACCTGAAGTCTGGCAACTACATTATATGAGGTGCAACTACATTGTATGAACAATGCCACAAACCTCTGGTAAACATAAGGCAAAGGGACAGCGATCTAGACTGAAGAATCAGAACACGAGTAATACAAACAGCAATTACGGTGGGAAGTTGAACTTGGCATCTCTGTAAGTCTTGGCATCACTTAAACATATTCCATTTTTTAAAGTGTAATGTGTTATACTTGCAGTGTACAGTGTGTACAAGAAATGCAGACAACTTCTGTTCCCCAGCATATGATTCTTATACATTCAGGAGCTGGAATTTGCTATTCTTTCCTCTTAAGTGTACTTAGTGACAAACCAGAGATTGCTGCTGTATAAAATGGATTTGGTGTAGTGGTTAAGTGCACGGACTCTAAATCTGGGAGAACCGGGTTTGATTCCCCACTCCTCCACTTGCACCTGGCTGGATGACCTTGGGCAAGCCATAACTCTGGCACAGCTGTTCTTGAAAAAGAGTAGTTTCTGTCAAGAGCTCTCTCAGCCCCACCTTCCTCACAGGGTGTCTGTTGTGGGGAGGGGAAGGGAAAGGAGTTTGTAAGCCGCTCTGAGACACCTTTGGGTAGTGAAGGGCGGGGTATAAATCCAATTTCTTCTTCTTCTTCTTCTTCTTCTTCTTCTTCTTCTTCTTCTTCTTCTTCTTCTTCTTCTTCTTCTTCTTCTTCTTCTTCTTCTTCTTCTTCTAATATTAGATGAAGTATCTGTGCCTTTTCCCTATATTTCTAGGATTTAGTTAGAGCAGTGGTCTTCAACCTTTTCAGGTTCAGGACCTATCTTTTACCCTTAGCAGTAACATGAGTGCCAAACATATGTCAGAAGTCAAATGGCATCACAATATTGTTAGAGAGAAACATGACAGGAAGAGGGAGAACCAGAACCTCACTGGTACAGAAAAAGATCTCTTTGGGTTGCCAGCACTCTGGTGGGGGCAGGACCCTAATGACATCCTGCAATGCTGCAGCATCACTTCTGGTTATATAACTGAAATTGGAATGAAAGGAAGAGGAAGATGCTAGACTGGTAGAGATAATGACCTTGATAGCAGGCTGCAGTCTGACAATTATGGCTGTAGCCATCAGTTGTGCTAGATAGTCTTGCCTTGCTCCAAAGCTGGCTTGGTTGATGGGCTTAGCAGCATCTCATGACAGGTTGTGTTTGCCTCAGCCTTGCAGCAGTAAAATTTGCAACCATAGAGAGCTTGCTTAAAAAGCAGGGTGAGCGGGAAGTCAGGGAGGCTGCTACTTTCTCTGCCCTTAGTGTCATGTTCCCCTAGTGGCTGCAGCTCAGAACTGCACTATAAGTATAAAAAAATTCCAATGCATTTGCAGAATAGCGCATGATTCTAGCTTCACAGAGACCTCTACCTGACTTGGTCCTCTGAATTTTGTCCCACCCCTGTCTCCCCCTCTTGACAGCCCTGGCCTCTTTCTTTCATTCTCCCCACCTGGCAGAGCTCAGCCCTCTCAACCCACCCCAGCTGATCGTCCCATTCTCCTCTGTCACGATTACCCTGGCAGGGTGGGCTAGGCAAAGCACAGAGTATCCAAAAACACAGGCTGAGGTCAGAGCACCAGATAGGCAGAGAAACAAAAGCGTAATCCAAAATATCAGGTCACTTGCACAGTCTAAGGTTTACCGGAGATTGGCAGTCAGAGTTGTAAAGCCAAAAGCCATTGTTCAGAGTCAGGTTACACATTCCAAGGTCAGGGAGCCAGAAGAACGATGTCACGCAGTCCTGAGTCAAAAAGCTGAGGGAGTCAAGCTGAAAGTCAGGAAACAAGATGCAAGGTCCGAGGTGCAGCAATTCAATCATGTGATTAGTTGCCAGCACGAATTGGATCGTGAAGAGAGCTGCCTTAAAAGCCCGTTCCCCTTGTCACTAATTACCGGCTGATTACAGAGTCCTGGCTCCCATCAATACTCGGGACTCAGAGGACCCCTCCCACGCATGCATGCTTCCCTACGCCGGGTTGTCAAGTCCCGTCTCCTTTGGTCTCGTAAACGAGCTACAGGTGGTGGTGGGGAATCAGGGGGTGTGGACCTTGTGCTCAGCTCTGCAGGAGCAGCTCCAGGTGTGAACCCTTCTGGTAGCCGGTGTTCATCCTCTGCAAGACTTAGGTTTTGTACTTCCAGGGGTGCAGGGAGCTCGTTCCTGGATGTTGAAGGTGCAGAGTCCCCGGGATCAGGGTCCACTGGGTTGGGTGGCACGGTGGGCATGACATCCACACACGTTTGTAGTGAAGAGACCCTAGGGGTTGTGGTGGCAGGCAAATTGCAACTCTAGGATCTTTTCACCAGAAGTGTGTGCAAAGCACTGGATGATCAAGTGATGGAAGTGAGGGGGCTGTGCTGTACTATGTGGGGAGAATGCAAGTAAGAGGCCATCACTAAGTGGCCTCAATTAACCACCCTGCTGTTCATCTGAGTAGAGTAGGGAAAAGGTAGGAGGTGTGACAGCCTTGCTTTCTATGCATGCACACTAGCAGAAGGTCCATCTAAAAGCCAAATAAGTGGCGGCTCCACAAAGAGCCATGACCCATGTCCTCTCCATCAGGAAGCCTCATTGCATAGCTTTCTGTAGAGTTAGTCCAATCGGTGCAAGGTAATTATATAGAATAAAACAAGGCAAGAGAGAATAAGGCTTGAACAAAATGCTGATTGAGCCAAACAAAGCTCTTTCTACTCATGTTCAGAGGTATCCTCTTCTTTAGTACCACTCCACAAATCCTAGGAAAGCAGATCTTGGGGCTAAACCCTGATGAGTCCTGGCTCAACCAGAGACACATTCTGGGGTTTCTGTGCTTTATACAGTCATTGAAAGCTGATCAGTTTGTCTGCTACAGCCTCAGTGTCTCGAACAGGAGGGAAAGTCTAATGTGAAATTATCTTTCCATATCCATTATTCTTTGTCACTGGGGAACAGACTGCAGAAGGATGGAGGGACGGGGAGAGCGCTCTGTATTGAACCTGAGGCTGCCAGTGATTCCCCCTTAAGGGCTCTGTCATATTAGCCAATCCTATCAGATTAGCAGTCTCCTTTGTATGGCTCAAACCATATCAGGTTAGTATTCATGAGCAGTAATATGATTGGAAAGTGACTTCCAGAGCATATTAGCGAACACGAATACTAATGTGGACTGATGGAGAGAAGCTAATGTGATGGGCCTGTCAGGCTGCATTAGCAGTTCTGCTAATGTCATTTCCAGCTCAGGTTAGACTAGCCAGGAGTGACGAGGAACTTGCCAGGTTTCTCCCTCTTGCTCAGGTGAAATGTCAAGGTGGTCATTGACAGGGGACACTGTGGGGCTGTTGTTTTCTCCCTGCTAGTCTGTTGTGGACTTTCTAAAGCTGCATTTTCCCTGGAAGCCAGAAGGAATCAAATCACTTTAGCACTCTGAGAGTCAATGTTGAGTGGCGGTTAGAGCAGGAGACCCCCAGTATGCTGCCCATGGGTGCCAGGGTTCCCATGGGCACCTTTCTTGGTGCCCGCCAAGCATTTGTAGAAAGTTGGTGGGCCCAAATGGGGCTTTTATCCCAACAGGGGTTTCCTCTGGCCATTGGAGAGCTGATTGGCTGTGCAGATTTTTTAAAATGCCTTTGGCAGCCGCCACCACTACAACACATGGACCTTCACTATGTGACTGAAGATAAGGTGTGTGCATTCAAGGAAATATTTTAAAACAATATGTCCACTTAAAAGGCATCCTGTCAAACTTCACTCCCTTATATTTTGTGGTTGGCTCCACTTCCTGTAGCAGCCATTTTGCAGTTGACTCCACCTCCCATGGCAGCCATTTTGTAGTTGTGCCCACCACTTGGGTCAGAATTACAATGGTGGGCACAGGCTCAGAAAGTTGGGGACCCCCTGGATTAGAGTGTCAGATTGGGATTGGGCCAATCCAGGTTCAGACCTTTACTCAACCCTGAAACCCACTGGGTGGCTTTGGCAGTTCTACTCTCCCAGGCTAATCTTACTCATATAATCCTTATGTAGATAAAATGAAAGCATGGGGAACTACAGTGCTGTAGGGAGATCTGGGGCATGTTCTGGGCCCCCCAACCTCCTTGAGACATACCGATAAGAACCTTAAATTCTGGGTCATAGAAAAGCTGCAAGTGCACTCTTCACAACAAATTCAACTTTTGAAGAAGAGAGAGTCCTTCTGGATCTTCATGTTGTATACTCTGGTGCCAAGAGGTTTGAATGAAGACACTGATTGGCTGTGTGTGTCTGATGGTACTTGTTTGCTTTTTGGATTGAGCAGGGCAAGTAGGCTGATGCAATTTTACTCCCAGGTGCTGCTGATTGCCTTTGGGTCATAATTTTTTCTCTTTCTTCTGTTGCATCACATTTTCCCCACCTTTCCCATATATTCAGGAAAAGTGCTGATTCTTTTCTATTTGTATATGAGCATTAAGTAGGTAAATTGGCTATGAATTATACTAGCACTTTATATGTTTTATTCTGTATTGTTTGTGATTTTATTTCAATATGTTTTAACTGTTTTAACATATTGTCTGTAAGTCGCCCTGAGCCTGCCTTGGCAGGGAGAGCGGGGTACAAATTAGAGGAATAAATAAATAAATAAATATTGCACCATTTAGGGTTTTTAAAAAGCCGTTAGCTACATATATTTTTTTCTAAAATTTAGGACACTTTTTAATTTGCAGTTGTTTAGTCATATGCTTTATGCATATTTTAGATCCATGGATGTTTGAAATATTGTACATCTTTTTTTTTTAAATCCCCAGAGGCAGAGGTCATTTTGGGGAGGTACGTGGGGGATCGCAGTTCCCCCGAGTGAGGTACGGGGGCGGGGCACACAATGAAGCCCCGCCCCCTGCTTCCGGCCGCCCCGCTTCCGGCCCTCATTCAGCCAGGAGGAGGCAGGAGAAGAGGGAGGGTAAGTTGCTTCCTCCCTGCCTCTCCCCACCCCTGCCTGCCTGGGGCCAGGGAGGGCCTTTGCGGGGCTTCCTTGCACTCCCGCCGGCCTTGCAGGCCCTCATGGGGCTCGGCAGTGGAGCTGCAAGGCTGGCGGCGGCGGCCGGGACCGTTGGGGGCGGGGTGTGTGGCCTTATGACACACTTC